>NC_139817.1:11726269-11746269 GCF_963457635.1 Microchirus variegatus
TCATAATCCTCCATATTTTAGAGCGTTGTAGCAGGAACATTTATTCAGATTCCTGTGCCACACCTCGTTGTTCCCCAGACAATCCTCAGGCGGTCAAAGATATTAAGTCCTCATTATATTTTAATACATCACTTGAATACATGGTGATTTGAAAATTCAATTAGCTCTAACTCTCTCTTATGGTGCTTCTTTTTTTTTCTTTTTTTTCTCCTTGGCCCTCATTTGGCTGCCAGACGATGAATTCCATCACTTACTGGTCGCGAAAGCCTCGAGATTAATGTTTTCGTCGGGATGCCAGATAATTATTGCAATTACTGTTAAAGACAATGAGTGCCATCTGCCACGTCGGCAACAGGTAATTCGAGGAATCCGTCACGCTCCGTTGACACGGGGGAGAAGGATACAGCGACGGTGCAGACAGACGAGGTTTGCCTTAACACGAAGTGATGAGTTTGTTTTCTGCTTTTTTTTACGATGTTGCGGTCTGGTGCGAGGACTTTTTCCCCCAAGTAAATGAATAAAACATTTGACAACCTGAATGGGTTTCACCTTAATTTTAATTGAGCGCTGTGTTTTACAGCATAGTGACATCATGACCCTCCTCCAAGCGGCCTCTACCTTGACCCCCCCGGGGGTTCATGTACGAACCGAACCGACAAATTAGTATTAGTTAGTCGTCCGAGGCAGAGGCGGGCAGTCGTGGTGCATTTGAATTTGCGGATAAAGGATTTCGCTATATCAAATATTCATGAATCACCGCGCATTACAGGCCCGTGATGTTCGCCCGTCTCTAATTGCCAATTACACCTGAAGCTCTGAGAGCACGATGGTGAGAAACGATAGCACAACAACGTCACAGGAAATTCAAACGCGTCGGGGGTTGTTTCTTTTCTTCTTCTTTTTTTTCATTTCTTCTCTCTTCTTCCTCATTTAATAAAATCTCACGCCATAAAAAGCCCTAATCTCTTAATCATGGGTGTTTTGTAGGACACTGAGGGGTCTCTCTGCTGCGAGACGATAAAGGTGACCTAAGGAGGGTTTTAATAGAGCGCGCGTGACGGCGTCCGTCCAGAGAAAAAAACGGCAGCAGTGGAGATTAAGAGATGTGACGGCTCTTACGGACACTTTAACAACCCACTTTATTGTGGTGAAACAAGTAATCACATCTCCTTGTTTCTGCCTCTACACCACACACTCCTCTTGTAGTAATGCTGCAGTTAACAGTAATAAGCCACTTATGAGATGCATATATATAAGTCTATATACACAAGAAAACATGAATATTTAAGAAATCTTGTGTATTATTTATTTGGCAAATAACACGTTCTATGCCCACTGAGGCTTCTCCTCTGAGAAGTCAGGAATTAATCAAGCATAAACATTCAAGCACTAAAAGTCATTTTTCTGTTCAGGAATACAAGCAAATAACTATAATTTGTCATCAAGAAATAATTATATGCTTTACTTTTTTTTTTCTGTTGTTTTTTTTGTAAAATGCAATGAAAATGCACAGATAACAATAATAATTATATTTTAGCATTAAAAATATATATTTTTTCACACTGGTGTATGAACCATTACATAATTGATTTTCTGACAATTACATGGGTGGCAGTCTAATACATTTATTAAGCATGGTAAGTGTTAATAAAAGCACAATTAACATATATATTATTGCTTTTAAAGACACGTATAGGCTCTTATTATAAACTTGTTAACTGTTAACATCACCATAGAGTTGTTGTTTTAGCGATGCTATAAAGAGCATACGGTTTAGTTATTTCTCAACCACTTTATTGAAACACAGCCACAAAATAATATGCTTTCAAATAAAATTTCATGCGGAAAAAAAAAAAATGTTTCTACAGGTTTAAGTGGAACACAAATTACTGTGTTACTGGTAAAATCTGAGTTTGGGTTTGACTTCTTGAACATTACACACACGTTTTACACATGAGTTAAAGTCATTGTTAATATAATAAGACCAACATTCAGTCACATCGCTCTCAACCATGAGCCATCACAGAATTCAGCAGACACAAAAACAACAAAGCTGGTGATGCACAGTATTTTACCTGTCATTAAACAGCAATTGAACCAATTCTATGAACTATTCTTTCTTATTAGCAGCCTTATAAGCACCGACTAAAAACATGTTAACACCTTTTATGTAGCTTGTGACCCTAAATATGATTTAATGTGTGTTAATAATAGCACACCACTTGAATTGCTACTCATTTAGTCTATTTGTTAATACTTTACGACAGGTATAATAACACGTTGCTCTCACAGCTGATTGACTGTGCATCATCTGGTGTCGGCTCGTCACCAGGTGAAGGAAAAACTGCCAGAATCCAATTTTCTCAACCAATTTGAGAGAATCAGCATCGTCGCAACTGAGGTCGCCTTTGCATAATATTATAATGAAGACTCAAGGTGTCGTCATTTCAGCCTGTTGTGCATTTTTCTATCGTATACATGATCAATAATACTTCATTATCATCACTGACGTGTTGTTATATGTACATTTATTTTATAATATTGGGGAATGTCTTTGCTATATTACCATATTAACACACTCTACCGTTCAAAAGTTTGTGGTCACTTAGAAATGTCCTTATTTTTGAAGGAAAAACACATTTTTTCAGTGAATATAACATTAAATGAATCAGACATACACTCTATACATTGTTAATGTGGTAAACGACTATTCTAGCTGCAAACGTCTGGTTTTTAATGAAATATGTACATAGGTGTATATTCCAGCAACCATCTCTCCAGTGTTCTAATTGTGTTTGCTAAAATCATTATTTCTCATCTTGTCAATGTCTTGACTATATTTTCGATTCATTTTGCAACTCTTTTGATGAATAAAAGTGTGGCTTTTAATGGAAAACA
Organism: Microchirus variegatus; assembly: GCF_963457635.1. Classification (NCBI taxonomy): domain Eukaryota; kingdom Metazoa; phylum Chordata; class Actinopteri; order Pleuronectiformes; family Soleidae; genus Microchirus; species Microchirus variegatus. Next base: position 11,729,168 of record NC_139817.1, read on the forward strand.
CAAATAAATGATAAATAATACATTTTGAACAGTAGTGTATATATATCCTTTATATAATCACATTTTTAACTTCATTTTTTCCAACATTGTCATTATCCATGGGGATCAATAAGTGATATTTCTGGAGTCCCTTAAATGTGTCTCTTTATCCACTTCTTTCTTCCACTTTTTTTCCATTTAAATTAACCAGTGACTGATTGCTCTGCAGAGATTATTCAAATCAGTTTTTTTTGAGCCAAGCCTTTCACAAACCCCCCTGATAACATGCAGCAGCTATATAACATAAAACTAAGCATAATCTTCTTTGTACACATTGTGGAGCCGTTTCCATTCTGATCACATAAAGGCTGTCTGTGTAGCAGCCTTGTAGAGTCAATTACAAAAATCCCCAATGAATCTTTGGCGGAAAGCTGTTTTGTGATGTGATGGCATTGATGAGATTTTTTATTTTTTATTTTTTTTGGGGTGGGAAACTTCTTTCTGCACTGTTAGTTTTATAGATTGCATTTGCCGTGTTGGGAAAATGCTGTTAGTTCAAAAATGACCTGTGTTTCCTGCAGATAAACAGGAATTTACGTCGCAAGGGGCTGCTTCGACATTTCCTCAGCGACACTTCAAACAAAGTGGGCAAAAAACAGTAAATAAAGTACAGCAGCGTGTGAACGCCCGGGTAAATAGTACATGAACGGTCACAGAATTTGACTGTTTTTGTTGGAAATAAACCAAAAACCAAAGCTGCCTCTGTGCTTTACTCGTACAACAACAAACAGCTGCTGCGGTGGGACTTTTAACAACTCATCAATCTGAAATTAGAGAAGGAAAAACAACCACAAAAAAAGATTTGTGCTGTTTATTTCCAACACTTTACTGTGTTGGTAAACTCTCACTTCTCATTACTCGCTCCACAAAACTGTGAAATAAAATGAACTAATTATGAGCTTTGTGTTGCTCTTTTTACTGGTCAGTTTTTTACCGGCACAGGTCAGCACGTGACACCGACTGCTGCCATGGAAACATGGATGACGATGGAGTTCCTACACTTTGTAAACTCGAAAACGCTTAAAGGTACAGTGTGTAGGATATAGTGACATCTATTGGTGACATAAATGTTCACTGAGTGAGTTCTATTCTGCCCGTTTTTCCAAGATAACATTCACTTTCGATCAGTGCTGGACACGTTAATGGCGTCAACGTTAACGCAGGACGCATTTCCATGGCGACTGACTGGAAAAAGATGCGCGTGACGTCATGTTTTACGTGACTCCCGATTGTTCTCTAAAGCAGCCATTCTCAACATTGGGGTCACAAGCGCTACACAAATGAAGACGGCATCTCACCCAGTCAAGATCCTTCACTCTGGTGGACACCTAACGCGCGCAGGCTCAAAAACCTGAGCCGTCTGGAGACACATCCGTGCCAGCGGAGAGTTTTTTGACTTTTTTTGCCCCTCATTTTTATTAGCGCTGCTTTGATGGTCAATATTGGACAGTACAGCCATGTTTTTGAGCTTAAAATGAATTAGTACAGTGTAGAATAGTTTCCAACCCCCCCGGTCGCGGACAGCCGTGCATGTTAAATTGGGGGTCGCGACTCAAAAAGGTTGAGAACCACTGCTCTAAAGTAACGCTAAACTTTAAAAACAGAGGCAGTATACAGGTACGCTGGTATCGCTATATGCTGGCTAATGGGGCTAAACGAGCTAACGCCGCTAACTGGTAAACAGTGCTTGGACTCCGGTGCCGCGGCACGTACACATGACGTCACGCGCATCTTTTTCCAGTCATCATGGAAACGTGTCATGCGTTAATGTGCGTTCATGCCGTTAACCCTTTAAGGTACGCACCAAGAAAAAAGCAAAGGTAAAATGATGTATTTGCATTTTTTATTATTTTATGAACTTATGATAACAATAACAACAATCAATATATGTATATATATATATATTTTTTTTTTTTTTTTAATTAGACCCTACAGTATTTCAGATACAGGCCTCTACCAAACGGTTGAGACGTCTGTTCATAATAAACCTGGTTTGCGTAATTCCGTAGTACTTGCGAAAGTACAACATTCAGAACAAGTGACATTAGGTGTTAGTGAGTTCAGCTTGATGCATTTTTCAATGAGATATAGTGACTTAAAGTGTGCTCGATCAAATGGTTGAGTAGCACCTTAAAGGGTTAACGTTTCAAGCACTACTTTCGATATCTGGCAGTTATTCGATGTTAAGAAATGACAGAGCTGATAAACTGACATCACAAACGTGTGACGTGCTGGTGAATCTTGTCTGTGATTGGACGCTCCTTCCATCCATCAATCCATCCATCTTCTACCGCTTTATCCTCCACATCAGTGTTTTTCAACCAGTGTGCCGTGAGAGATCATCAGGTGTGCCGTGGGAAATTATCCAATTTCACCTAATTGGTCTAAAAACATTTTTTGAAAACAAATCTGCAAATAATATGGATAAGACACTTTTATAAGAATGACTAAATTGTTAATATAGGCTACAGAGTATCATTTTTTGAACATTTTGTTTGGTGGTGGTGTGCCTCGTGATTTTTTCAATGAAAAAAATGTACCTTGGCTCAAAAAAGGTTGAAAAACACTGCTCCACATGAGGGTCACGCGGGGGTGCCGTGCCGTGCCGTGCCAATCTCAGCTGACATAGGGTGAAACGGCAGGTCATGCCCTGGACGAATCGCCAGTCTATCGTTTTTGAGTTTTCTAGAAGATATCACAAACGGTCTCAGAGTTACGGTAACAAAAAGTGTGTTTGGTTTGTCTCCGCCTTCACAGAGAATTCTTTCACATAATCTTACACACTAGACCTTTAAATGTGATTCTATTTTCAGTGATATTTCAGTGGTCTGTGTGCTTAAAAACATTTTTCTAACGTGCGTGTATCTACGTATGAGTAATGAATTATGTGATGAAATGTAGTAGAACGACGTCAAGAGGCAGCAGCCGTGTTGATGAATTCCTTCACGTTTCATGGAGCAGGGGTGAGATTAGATAAGTTTTTAACTTCTGTCGTCTCACTGCTTTTCAAACACGAGAAGAAATCCAACGAATGTGATTTGATTCGTGCGTCTGCTTGAGAAGTGAACATTTGTTCTTCTTCGTGTTGGAAACTGAACTAAACCAATCGATTAAACTGAGCCACGAGCTCAAACCCCCACCGTCCGCGGCACCAATCTGTGCTCTTTCTCATTTCATCACACCAGTAAATCTGTCAAAATTTGAAAAGCTCTCCCTCTCTCTCTCTCTCTTGCTCCTGACAGTCTGCTGTCATTTCATCACCGCTCCTCCACACATGCAATCACCTCAGCTCAGGATGTTTGGTTGTCTCACGTCAACCCGATCAAACAGAAGCTCCAACATGGTGCTCTGCTCCTCGTCACCAAGAATCTAGAGGTGAAGTCGTACTGGAAGCACAAGCACCTTATAATCTTATTTTAAAAACGATCTTTAAAAGATCTATTGGGATTTTATACATTTTTTTTTAATCTTATTTAATTTATACTGTGTCTGTTTGTCTCTTGTAACGTTTTGCACTGATGTGAGGGTTTCTACCCCAATTTCGTTGTACTTTCCAATGACAATTAAAGATATTCTATTATATTCTGGTGACCAGGATGTAACCCTCCTTTTGCCCTATGTCAACTGGGATCTGGATTGGGGGGGTCGATGGTAGCTCGGTGGTAGCTACCATCAACTTGAAGGTTACGAGTTTGACTCTTAACCCCACGTTGCTCTTGGCGACTGTGGCCCACAGCTCGTGAATGGGTGTGAAAGATGAGCGATGTGTGTGTGAGTGGCAAAACTGTAGTGTAAGACTAGAAAAGTACAGACCGTTTACGGTTTATACCTCATATTTTATTCAACTGCATTGAGTTGCTCGGCTTTACCTACTGTACACGGCGGTAAACGATCCTCGCCCAGTATACGTCTCGTTTGTCCTGCGTGGACATGACTGAATGTCGTCGTCTGTCCTTGGAGTTTATGACAGTTCCCTCCCTCCTCGTCCGGCGCTGAGCGTTTTCCACCTTGACCTCCTGGACGTCAGCAGTCCTTGGTTTTTGATGTCTCCTACAGTATACACTGTCTTACGGTTTTCAGGTCTGTCCCAGAGGTGTTCATTCATTTCTATAATGATAAGGAACATGACTCAAAGAGCCGACAACCTGGGACGACTCTGTCTGTGATCCCTGCTGAATGACCGTCACTGCTTATCCTGAACGCTGGAGAGCAGACGCAGTATTAGCTGTTGCACGGTCACACACTTGCAAATTGCAGGTGACTCATTCGTCTCCTGTCTCTTGAAATATTAGCTGGTTTGCGTTTGAGGAATTTGAAAGTGACTTCTCTGGAGAATCATTTTAGTCTCTGTGTAAAAATGACGTGTCTAGTGTAAAGAGCTGAAGCAATTAATTGTCAAGTATTATGATAATGGATTTAATCGGTTTGAAGCTTCTTTTCATGATTAAAACAAGATTTCTGATTGTTTTAGCTTCTTAAATGTGAATATGTTCTTAGTTTCTTTGCTCCACAAAACAAAGAAATCATTCAAACTGAATCATTTTGGTTCGTGGACAAAACAAGACATTCGAGAACATCATAATTTCCAGGTTTGACAAACACTGATCAACGTTAACATTTTCTGACATTTTATGGACCACAAGATTCATTGATTAATCGAGAAAATAGTCGACAGGTTAATCGATTATGAAAATAATCGTTAGTTGCAGCTCTGCCTGTCTGGTTTGTTTCTTAAATGTATGTTTTTACCTCTCGTTTTGCAAGTGAATGAGTGAGCGCGCGTTTCAGTGTAATGTGAATTTAAGACGGCGCGTTAATGATCTCTCGAGTGATTAAATGTGTCATGAAAGCTCTGTGTTCATTTGAATCCAAAGCACATTTATTCACAGAACACCACTGCGACAAATGCTCACATAATTTACTGTATATTGCAACATCGTGTGAAACACAATTACTGGATGTGTGTGCTATTCTTTATAAGAAATTGACTTTATGTCTGAGGCACTGTATTGCAATGATGTGGAGAGGAGGAAGAAGAACAAAGCCTCTGTTTTGGAGGGCTTTTTTTGGGGGGGGGGGATTAAGAAGTGTGTCTGTGTGTGTGTGTGAGCACAGAGCCAGCAGGAGGCTCAGGTGCAGCAGAAAAGAGACAATTCCTTCTCATCCAGGGGGGAATAGACCTGTCAGTCGCAGAAACCCTTGAAGAACCAGCTCACGGAAGCCACATGCAGCTCTCCTCGCTCGTCACATCGCATCATCTTATCTGACATGAGCCAGGCTGCAAAGACACAAACCCACGGCCCCCTTTTTTTTTTCCCCTCTCCCTACAAGATGCAGGGGAATCTTTTCGGGATGTTTGTGTTTCTGCTGCGTTGTTTAGTTTGTCTGCGTCGCGGTAAACAGTGATCACGTTTTTGTTTTTTTTCAGCATCAGGAGAGTGGTGCGAAAACAAGGTGATGTGTGTGTGTGTGTGTGTGTCTCTGTTTCCAAGAGTCATGATCAGAGTGAGATTTATCGCCATAAACTACTACAGTTTTTCAAAAAACACATAAAAGTGTCATGTCGAACCACTAAATCTGTGGCCTTCACTGGATTACTGGGGGGGAGGGGGGAGGGGGGGAGTCGCCAAATCTCTCAAGAGAGTGAGAAAGAAGGGTTCGAGTTGGACGCAATAATGGTTATTTTCCATATTGATAAACTCCACCACCAGTGTATGAAGAGAATTGATTGACATTTCAAACTTTATTGACAAACCTGTCAAGTGTCAAGTGTCACTTGTCAGTAAATCACTGTGGATATCTGCAGAATATTTACATGCTTAGTTTTTGGAAAACAAACGTCTTTTTTCATTCAGTGAGTGATTAAAGACATTTTATTCATAAAGTTGGAGGGATTTATTCTGAAGAGACTGCTTAAGATTATAATATTGGGCATAAATACAGCCAATTATGTGTCTATTTCCACCCCCCAAAAAATACGTTTTGATCTTGCCGTATAATGTTGTGATGGACACTGATGAATAAATGCATCACATTTCATTTCATATTCACTTAATTCTTGTTTGTTTGTTTGTTTACTGGAACTCTGGATGTTATTAAACGTGAAAGCAGCCTGAGGCTTGATTTAAATTCTAAGAGCTAAAAACTAAATAATCATAGTCATAATAAATAAATAAGAAACAGAACTTAATTGTTGAGACAGATTCACTTTTCTGATCCATTAAACGTCAGTGTTTTCCGGAATCAGAGAACAGCAAGATGCATATTTTTCGATGAGGGTGTGTGTGTGTGTGTGTGTGAGAGAGAGAGAGAGAGGGAGAGAGAGAGAGAGAGAGAGAGAGAATCGCTGCCTCTTGCAGCGTGTCTGTGTCTCAGACGAGGAGAAGGGGACACCCACTCCCACTCAGGATTCCCTTGAAGCCTCTCTCCAGGAAAATACTCCTCGTCTTCTGGATAAGAATCAGCTCGTCTCGCGCTTGCTTTTTCCCTCCCCATTTTATTTTTTATTTATTTTATTATTTTATTTCGTTTTTCTATGAACGGGAAAAACACGGGGACATAAGAAGAAGAAGAAGAAGAAGAACACGCGTGATCATAGGAAACAGAAAAGAAACATCGATTTATCGCATTTTTTTATTTGGGCTTTTATTGACGCGTCTTCTTCACAAATGCTGGGATGCAGGAGGATGTGTGTGCGGGTAGAATAAAGGAAGCGCGTCTGTTTGGATCAAGATTTTTTTTATTATTGTTATTGTGAGTGGACATTCGAGACCCTGAGGGCTTTTTAAAACCTCCAGACTGCGCGTCAGGATGCAAACTATAAAAGTTTTGCATGTCATTTTTGGTGGAACGCTTGTTCGCTGCATGTCTTGTCTCCAGTGAACAGCCACAGGTTTTTTTCCCCCTCCTCTAAGATCAGACACGCAGCTCAGTCAAGATTCTGTCTTTTTTTTTTTTTCGCATTATCCAGAGAATAATCCCAAAAAAAAAAAACACCATCGAGCAGGGTTGAAGTTTGCAGAAAAAAATCTACATTTATATACACAAAACAAGGACAGTAATCGGGTCTTTGTGTGGGGAAACTCTGGAGAGCTGGACTATATGAAGATCGCGACACAGCGGTTGGTTTCCCTTCGCAGAAATGCCAGTGCGTGCTGTGACCACCAGGTTCATGTACAAGGGACTTTGCACTATTCCAGATGTCCTCACCTACCGGACCCCTGTACACCTGCCTGAAGACGAGGTGGAAGGTGAGTGAGTGTGTGTGTGTGTGTGTGTGTGTGTGTGTGTGTGTGTGTGTGTGTGTGTGTGTGTGTGTGTGTGTGTGTGTGTGTGTGTGTGTGTGTGTGTGTGTGTGTGTGTGCGTGCGTGCGTGCGTGCGTGCGTGCGTGCGTGCGTGCGTGCGTGAGTGTGTGTGTGTGTGTGTGTGTGTGTGTGTGTGTGTGTGTGTGTGTGTGTGCGTGTGTGTGTGTGTGTGTGTGTGAGCGAGCTTAAGTTGAGTTAATGCAACGTCAGTGGTGGTGGTGGTGGTGGTGAAGCAGTTCAGGACCTTGGACAGATCCTGATCCTGATGCTGCGCAGGATTGTGAGGTTGTTAAACTGGATCATCAGACTGGAGTGATTAGTGATCCATTAGCGCAGGTGTTTTACATCATGGTCACGTGTCCACATGCATGTGCAACGTCACTGTTGTTAGATTATTCAGTAACACTTTAGATTAGGGAACACATTTACCATTAACTAGGTGCTTACTAACATATATAAGTAGCATACTAGCCCTTCATTAGTAATCATTAAGCACGTATTAACACCTTATTCTGCATAACCTTATTCTACCTCTATTATGACAGATTTTTCCTACATAAGATGTTAATACGTGCTTAATATTTACTAATAAAGGGCTACTATGCTACTTATATGTACGTTAGTAAGCACCTAGTTAATGGTGAACACGTGTTCCCTAATCTAAAGTGTTACCGATTATTTATATCATTATTATGCACAGTATCACAACATGAGTCAAAATCACCAGATTTCGTAAAAAAATAAAAAAATCTAAAATCCAATGCAATCCAAAAAGTGTGTGAGTCATGTTTGTTTTTCCGTATAGAATATTTATTATTTGTAAACGTACATCTTGATATGACCCGGTGGTAAAAGCCATCATCATCATTATTAGCAGCGTTGTAGTTTAAAAGAATATGAAATGACTGCATCTGACTGATATTGGTATCAGTTGATGCTCAAGGTTGTGATATCGGTATCGATACTGGATGTCTCGATAATGTCCTCACCTGGAATCTGTCTTTCCATTTATTTACACTGATTGTGATTTTTGTCACCAAAAATATTAGTGTTTATGAAACCCACATTTCACATAATCCTCAAATAACTATCCATTTTTTTCAAAAACAAGTTCTCTGTATGTCACCCTATATGCCACTGAGTTGTGTGATATAGTCTATGTATAGAAGGTATGATATCATTCACAAGTTAAATTTAAATGATAGACTACCAACCTTAAAAAAAAAAAGCTAAAACGTTATTAATAAAACAAGCGGTTGCTTCACGTCTAGTGTCGAGCGGCGTCTTGTTATAAATTCATACAAAAACGTCCGTCTCTTACGCCACAGTGTTTTACTTAAACCACATCAAAGATTCATGAGAGCGTTAAAAGCAACCGTGCGGTTCTAAATGTGGTGGCGTAGCTTCACAGACTGGAGCTTTTTTTTTCTTTTTCCTCCTCACAAACTCACATTGCTCACACTGAGGGGAGCACAGCAGTGGCACTGATTTGGGAACAAAGCCAGGCACACGACAATAAAGAGATAACACTGATCAGATTTTGCTATCAAAAAAAAAGATCTCCTATAAGAGGGGGAATTCCATTTGCCTTTTTTATCTGCAAAGGTGGCCTGGGCCCACAAGTGGCTGCCTGCCCTTGCTTTGAGCCCCGTGTTTGACATTGAAAATGGAATCGAATTAATTAAAAAAATGTTTAAAAATAAATGGATATTAAAAGAAGAATGGTGTGTTGCTGAGGTGCAGAAGGAGCCTCACAGTCGGGGACGATGATGCAGCTTTTCGGGCTAATGACGAAGTCAAACTCTCGTCGACTAATTGAGCCGCATTAAGTATTCAGATCATCGTGTGATCGAGCATTCAAGCGTCAATGTGTTTATCCAGGGGAGACTCAGTGAGCACATAATGCTGCTCCAATTCCACGGCCTCACACCTCAGCAGTAAAACCACGATGGACAGTGCTCTCTATATCTCAGCTCGTTTTGGATTTTTTTTTTTTTGGGCTGTGCAGCCTCCCACATGCTGCTCCTGTGCCTTTTACGCTGTTGCTGCTGCTGCTCCACCTTAACACCTCGGTGTGGGAGCTGCAGTGCTGTTTCAAATGAATACAGTGCTGCAGCCCAGTGGGTCTGACTCAAAATTGCTCCCCCCCCCTTTTTCTTCCCTCACCTATAAATATTGATTCATGCACCAAATGTTTAATTACTGTGGGACAGAAGTTTCCCCTGATTGCTCGGCTCATGTATAATTACTCTTTTTTTTCTAATTACATTTCTGATTGTCGGTGACAAAATCATCCGTGAAATAGATTATAAAGAGGTGCAGTGTGTTAAAATGTGAGTGTCACTTCACAGCAAGGTATGCGAAAAAAGGATTAACTATTTGTTAAGATTTATCAATCATTTCATTGCAACTCAGTATTATCTTTATAATCTATTTCTACTACTAGTTAATCATTACAGCTACAGCCTAACACTTGAGAGAGATGGAATTAACAGTTTCTTTGACCATTTTGACAAAGGTCCGACTTTGTGTCAGATTAATGTCATTCCATCGACCATCATAAATATGCCCCTAATAACTCACATCAAAATTAATACACATGACAGAGCTGATTCAGAGCCTTTACCGAAACACAGCCCATAAATATTACAGAGCTGCAACAGTAGTAAGTTAATAATGTCATTTATTTCAAAAACTAAAAGTAATGTTATGTAATTAAGTGGAGGCAAACGTCCCCTTGGCGACGTCGTTACAGTAGACGCAAGTCAACAATGACAAACACGTCCCACGCACAAGGACAAAGGGACATTTTACCCTGGACAAAAACAACAAACAAAAAGAAGACAGTCCAGGTCACACAACGAACAATAAATGTAAGACAACTGTGCGAGACTTTCAGATTCATGGTGAAAAGTAGACGATAAGTATTCCGCTTCCTCTTGTGTGAGAGTCAAAACACAGTAATCCCCTAAAGCAGGAGGGAAAGTCTCACCCCAGTAGCTCTGTAGTTTGTAAATATCATCAAATTGCATCAAATGCATCAAATATAATACGCAGCTGCTGTTTTACATGATAGAAATGTTACTTAACTGATTCTGGAACACATGACAATTGAATTCCAATTGAAATCGGCTGTTGTTGTTTATTCTCTAAAATGTGTGGAGTCACCCCCTGGTGGCTATTTGACATATTTTTACTACCGGGTTGGCATCATCTTTATACATACGGTCTATGTATACAGCTCTATAATAAATGTGATTATATTCAAATACAATAAAATGTGTCGCTGGTGCTAAAACCTGGTGTTGACAGTCGTTGGGGAGTTCAAACACCTGATGATGTCGTATTTACTGGCTGAACTATAGGGAGTTTCCATGAAAGTCCTCTCAGTTTTTTATGGCTCTGCTTCCAGTGGATGCTTTTTGAACAGATGGTCGCTTGAAGTCTTCAGGGTCAGTGGAAAGGCTCCTTTTACCCTCGTGTCGTGCAGTTTTCATAAGCTCTGAAATGAATTCAAATCATTACAGCTATAAAAAACAAACAAATAATTGTTTGTCTTCAAGAATGTGTGCATGTCCAGTTTTATTTCAGTACACTATGGATGTTGTAATTACACCGGGTTTGGTGAGGTTCCAATCGAGGCCACTGATTGGTCAGAGAGTGACGTCCATGGAAGAGTCATGAGCGTGACGTCCGACACAAGAACCAAACTAAACAATGCCGAACTGTTGATCATTTAAAAAGACTTAAAAATCCTGAAAGCACGCTTAATCTCCAACATTTAGCACAGGACTAATGTCTAAAATCTCAATATTTAACAGAGGAGTCTGATGTATTAAAGGTGCCATATGTAAGAATGTGGCCAAAAACGGTTACTACATTCAAATTCAAAATACCGAGGTCTTTTAGGATTCATTTTCTGACGTAACTGGCAACCCGTGGTTGCTCGGCAGCTGAGACTCTACTGACTGCAATGATTGGTAGACGGCGGTAGGTGGCGCCACATGCCAAAACATGACTTCGAAACATAAACATGATTTGCAGTCTGCAAAATATTTTTTTCAATGCAAATATTTTGGCTGTACTGTTGTTGTTGGTGGGTTCAGTTTGTTATATGAATATTATTACTGAGTCTCTGTGACATATTAGGAGGATTTTATGGCCAGTTGCTTTAGATTTATTACGTAATGAACCTTTAAGCAACAGCGCTGCTGAAAGCCAGCGATCGTGAGCCGAATCACAATCCCGGTTCAGTTGTATTTCAGTTCAGGGAATGAATTGATTCTAATGACACTATGTAATGACTCCGCCCACTTTGAGGAAGTACTGCAGTAATGGAAAACAACACGCCTGACTACCAAAAATTAGAAGTTAGAGTGTCCAGGATTATGTGTAAAAAAAAGAGAATACACTTTTAAAACATTTTGTGTTTTCATCTTAAGTCGCACTGTATGAAGCCGTTTTGTGTTGTGCTCCTGCCTTGCTTCCACCAGCTTTAACTTTGGCTATAAGATATTTAGTTAGTCTGTTATCTTTTCCTCACAAATAACATCCACACTAAGCTTCAACTGTCCAGACCGTTGATTATCACCACATTATTCATGCCTATACCTCCATTAAACATTCATGTGTCTCCTCAGCCTGTGTATAAAACAGTTACCCTGACTGGTTCGTGGGATTATAACGTGATATTTTAAATAATGGACGATGACATTTCTTCTCTGCCTTTAATAATTATAAAAGTAAACACTGTCTGAGTAAAGATTAATAAGAAATAATAGATGCAAATTGTGATTTATTCAAGAGTCAGAGTGGCAGCGTTGAGCTTTGACACTTTAAATTTATTCAAAGGTCAAACATCAAATTTTAAAAAAAAAACAATGTAACGCACGACCTGTGACCGACAGTAAACTGGCAGATGCTGTAATTGCAAACATGTCGACGCAGACACGTCTCCTGTTTTATGACGGAAGAGTCTTTGTCGCTCTGCCAGATCCACTTTCTGCGAGCTTGTATCGCTCGCTGCTGTGTCCCTTCACACAGGATGTGTACGGTGGATCGCGGCCAGCAGGAGATTCCCGAGGAGGAAACCACCGTCTTTTTTTTCCCGTCTTTTCACTTTAAAAAACAAAGCTGTTTTGCGCTCACACAGCTGTCAGGGCTCAGTGTCTGTAAATAAACAAACGTATCTGTAATAATAGTTGTCAGGTCAGATTTGCTGTGATTGGAGATGCTCTCGGCACAAAATAGCGAATGAGTCACGCTGGTGCAATTCAGTGTGTGCAGATAATGGATGTGAGTGTTTACAGCAGGGGGGCCTCAAAGTCAAAATGGCCAGTGAACTTCTAGTCTGGTCAGGACGGAGGTGGGGGGGGGGGGCTGGTCATTTGTGGGATCGTTTGTGTAAAATTAACTGTTAAGTAAATAGCAATTAGAATTAGAACTTGATAATCCATCATGCACAGGAGTTCACAACAAAAAAACATTTTAAAGCAAAATGAATCTGTAAATAACAAAAACAGACAAAAAAATTAAAACAAACATGCAGATGCTTGTTATTAAACCTTATATATATATATATATATATAATTAAATGTTGCATTTATAAATAAATGTTATAAAATATGTGGTGATAAATAGAATCTAAGTAGGGCCACAGGACGCCAACTGGGGGGCTCCATGTGGCCCACGGGCCGCATATTTGAGACCCCTGGTCTACAGCAACCCAACAACAGCCACAACAACAACGAAAAAGACACACGAGACACTTTAAGCTGCTTTATCTTCGTTTTTGTTGTTGTTTAATGTGGCCTCCACTGTGGTTAAAGACAAATGTTTGATCATTAATGTTTTAGGTGTCCAGTGAGATTCACTCAACGTTGTTACACTGTTAAACGCCACAAGAACATTTTAATTATGACACGGCATCGTCTCTCTCTCTCTCTCTCTCTCTCTGTCTGTCTCTCCCCCACGTCATGTTTTATTTATCAACAGTCAGATTTGGGAAGCGCAGCGCAGATGTTAGCTGATAAATCTGGTGTGGATGAATATTCAAATGTACGAAGCGCCTCATGCTGTGCTCGATATTCTACTTACAAAGTGTGCGTAACCTCACACAGCCATGTTTCTGGTTCAGTGGGGAACTGATCGCACTCACAACAGTTGCCACAAACAGCATTGCACTCAGTTTTGTTTATGTGCTTTTTATGCAAAACCATTATTTTATCCTGAGCGAGCGAGGCAGGGAGAGACGCTGCTCCTCTGATGGATCGAGAGGCTGCGGCTAAAATAATGACAAGATGAAAATAAGACAACATGTCATATAAAAACTACTAAACAACAGTGTCGGCGACAATCACACGACAACATCCGACAAATGAGATCAGCTGCAGTCAAATCTGTTCTTGGAGTAAATAAGGCGTTTGAGTTGAAAATGCTCACGTTCATATAACAGTGATGTTTCTTTATAAGATCACGTCACAATATAATTTTAGCTCAGCCTCCGGGGAACTGCACACAGAGTGTGTGTGTGTGTATGTGTGCGTCTTCAGTAGGCTGTGTGGACCAATTGTCAAGCAAACCTATCTCTGTGAGGACATTTTGTCTGGTCCACACAACTTTAACAGGCTTTGTGAGGAAATAGAGGGTTAGAATTAGGTTTAGGTAAAGGTAATGCATTTTACTGTGATGGTTAAGGTTAAGGTAAGGGGCTTTGTGGCTTTGTGGCTTTGTGATGACCAAAATCAGGACATTTTGGCTGGTCCTCATTTCTTTAAAGGGTTTTTTTGGGTGAGACCTGGTTTTAGGGTTAGGGTTAGAATTAGGTTAAGGTTGGTGTTGGTGTTGGGCTTGGCTGGTAGAAGGAGATTTTGGCAAAGGGGGGACATTTTTGGCTGGTCCTCACGTCTTCAAAGAGCTTTTTGGGTGTTAAGACCTTTTTGGGTGTTAAGACCAGGTTTTAGGGTTAGGATTAGAATAGGGTTGGGGTTGTGGTTGGGGTTAAGGTAGGGCTTGGCTGGTAGAAGGACATTTTGGCAAAGGGGGACATTTTGGCTGGTCCACACGTCTTCATAGGGCTTTTTGGGTGTTAAAACTTGGTTTTAGGGTTAGGGTTAGAATAAGGTTGGGGTTGGGCTTGGCTGGTAGAAGGAGATTTTGACAAAGAAGGGACATTTCGGCTCTTCCTCGTGTCTACAAAGGGCTTTTTGGGTGTCAAGACCTGGTTTTAGGGTTAGGATTAGAATAGGGTTGGGATTGTGGTTGGGGTTAAGGTAGGGCTTCGCTGGTAGAAGGACATTTTGGCTGGTCCTCATGTCTTCATAGGGCTTTTTGGGTGTTAAAACTTGGTTTTAGGGTTAGGATTAGAATAAGGTTGGGGTTGGGCTTGGCTGGTAGAAGGACATTTTGGCAAAGGGGGGACATTTTGGCTGTTCCTCATGTCTTCAAAGGGCTTTTTGGGTGTCAAGACCTAGTGTTAGGGTTAGAATATGGTTGGGTTGGGGTTGGGGTTGGCTGGTAGAAGGACATTTTGGCTGGTCCTCACTTCAAAGGGCTTTTTGGGGGTTGGGACCCAGGTTTAGGGTAATTTTAAGGGTTAGGCACTTAGTTGTGATGGTTAAGGGTTAGGTTAAGGGGCTAGGAAATACATTATGTCGATGAGCGTCCACAAAAAAATGCAAAACCAGTGTGTGTGTATATAATAACTCTAAAACCTGTAAAGACGAGTATGAAGTATAAAAGTGTACATGAATAATGGTTTGGTCTTATAATTTTCTAACACACACAACATCATCCTAATTTCATGCACTAACTAAAGACACATTCATGTGAATAGTTTGCATAAACAAAGCGCTGCAATGTTAATGTCGTCGTATCTTTACCCGACTACAATCTCCACGACAATAACTGTATTTTTGTTGACACATTTTCTTTATCTTTGTAATAACTGTGTATTTATTTGAGCCAGAAATATAATTTGCTTTTTTTTTTTTTTTAATGCCTAAAGATCATAAAGAGGCTTCACGGTGTCTCCAGTCATCCGAAACCTATAAATATTTATGTGTAAATGTTTAAATATAATTTGCCTTTTATGCCTCAGTATGGATACAGTTATGTTCTCATTTTCCGGTCAGCAATTGCCTGAAAAATACTCATTTGTTAATATGGAGTTTTCTTGGCTTTAGTGTTTTTTTGTTTTCATTCTCAAAAAGGATGTGATCATGTCAAGAGGGATGGAACCACCTGAGAAAAGATTGTGAGAGGAAAACAAAAAGGATGTCTAAACTTATGTGATTTCCCAAATGAGCAGCATTTTCACTGGGTAAAGAAAGCAGGTTATATTTTAAGATATATCTGAACATTTTTGATAAGTTAAATTAATCCTGTTTGACAAGTCCAGTGTAAATTGGATAGTATTTGACGTCTTCCTGTGGACCGGATTGGACTCTCTAGTGGGCCAGTTCTGGTCCTGCGGGCCGTATGTTTGACACCCCCCTGGAGTAGATGGAGTTTAACCCTATAACGCCAAACATATCATAATATGTGATACATGAGTTTTTGAGCCCTCCACATGAGCAGTGTGACAATTTTTATTAAAAAAAATATGGGAAAACCCAGACAGAGAAACTCGATGCACTGCGTAGGCCGATGTGTACTTTGAGAAATGCAGAGAGCGTCTTTGTCTGAACAACTGTTTTCAAGCCTACCATCACTCAAAATAAAAAGGTTGTGAACCACAAAATGAGTAAAAATAACTGAAACGTTGTGTCTTCCAGACTTCCACCCTGCCAGTTCCATTGCTGCATTGTGGCTGTGCCGCTGTATCAAATATGATACAAATTAAAATTCCTATTTGGAAATTGATATTTGAAAAATGTTTTTGTTTGTTTGTTCAGAAGGACCAATGAAGGCTCAGGTTTCAAAGAATTAGATTTTTCGGTCAATTATTTAATGGTTTGGGCTTTACAGGGATAAACAGTGAAGGCTAGAGTTTAGAATGCCAAACAGCAGTGTTCACAAACTCTGTGGTCAGTCTCTTAAAAGAAGTTCCTCTTCTTCATCGACCTCCTGCTGTTTTTTTAAACTCCATTACTGTTTGTGATCATTACTGAAGGTGAAGTTAACTGTCCTGACAATCACAGCGGGGAAATGTCAGTGTGGATGCATGGCGGCTGTCTTTCTTTCTTTATTTATTTATTTATTCAAGGATAAACTAGTTTGGTTCCTTGTTGGAGGAACGGGTTGTTTCCCATCGAACCACTCGACCTTTCCTGCACAGAAATCATGAGAACGTGACTTCTCTCAACAAATGCCAGAGTTCATAGAAAGGCAACACATGCAGCGAGGCTATAATCTCACTTGTTGGTGATTATTCAGTATATCTATATAGGGTTAGGGATAGTATAAAAAGTACTACACTGTGCTAACTGAAGCCAAAAGGCAACAGTCCGTTATCAACTCCCTTGATAAAAATTAAATCCCGAACGTCTTGGTGTAAAGGTGTCCCATATCCATAAACGCCACACTCGTCTTTTACACACATTTCTTTATTACAAAGCCATTATTTTGGGGATTTCCCTTGTTATTGGACAAGAGAACTGCCGCTGAACCTTTGCCAGGAAGCAGCAGAGTTCCTCTTGGCATTGGGTCCTTTCGTCATGAACAGTTTTCATGGCCATATTTAACTCCACCAAACCGCCGCAGCCGTAAATCACTTTCATTAAAAGTCTTTCATATCAGTATTACCAATTATAATACTG
>NC_139817.1:13063769-13068769 GCF_963457635.1 Microchirus variegatus
AAGGATAATTAAAAAAACATATTTTGGAGAAATGACCCAACACTTCAGGGATCCTGCTCCATCTGATCATCCAATCAGAGATAAGGGTGTTGAAGCTGAAGATCTCCCCCTGGATGACAAGAAGTGTTTGTTACTGCCTTTGTACATCTATCTTTGTTAAAATGTAACATTTTAAATTGCCATGAAACAATAAGGAAAACAATGACTTAAATGGGTCAAAGTCTAAAAGTGATTTCAGGGGGGAGTAAAAAAAGAAAATGGCAAGAATACTAAGGTTTGTGTTGAGTACGATTCATTCACACCGATTGGCAATGATCCAACCATTGGTGCCTGCCGAAAATTTGTCAGTAAACAACTGATGCAACAGAAAATCGCTTCTGATTCAATTGCGTGTAATGATGAGTAACATGTTACACAAGGTCGACCAGTATCATGGTGTGATGTTTGTCAGTGGGTTTGAATTTGACTTCATTAAACTTCAACCTGAACCTGTTGTTTTTCTTTGTATCACCTGCGATTTATGAACTTTTAGTATCATGCAGCAACAAATAGATCAAGATTAATGTTACAGTACAGTCCTCTATGAACAGGATACAGTTGTCATCTGTTAAAACTTAATCATCCCAGTTTATTTACCTGTTCTGTGATCTGTTTGTCTCGGTGTCAGGTTAAGAAGAAATGGTGTTTCCCTCCTGTGAAGAAGAAGAGTATCACACAATTGCAAAATTCAGCATGAGAGCAGAAACACACAGAAGAAGCAGAATCTGCATTCCAGAAAAAAAGGTATTGATGGGTATTTAATTTTTTATTACCATGAAGTATTGTTTTGGTGGTCTGTGTGTCGGTATCTTTGTTTGTTTGTGCTCCCACACTTGCATTTGCCAATATGACCAACAGAGGCCTCCAGACGCTTGTTGCGTGAATGTGGTGAAGTCTGCCATCTCTGATTGCCTTGTTTCAAAAGATTTAAATCTTACTGATCTAGATGTATTGGTGGATGTTGACCATGGGAAGGAAACTGACATTTTGTCAAGGGTCTTGATTTGAAGACAGTCATTCATACATCGGCTCAAAAGTAATCGTGTCACCTACTGGCATCAGGAAATGATGTGCAAAATTTAGTCTAAACAACACATTTCAGGTTGGGTGATGATTCTATTGGACAAATTCTTCTCCCTCTTTTTCTGCGTCAATAACTCCTCTCACACCAAATATGTGTTCTCATATCAACTCCAGTCCAGTTGCCCACAGTTCACTACTGAAGCTACACCAGAATGTACTGTTTTTCTTCTCATCAGGTTGAGATGTTTTGAGAGGGGTAGTGAGGCTTTTTAGATTTGGTAACAATCTGATGCATCAGCATCAACATTGTCAGTTGGATAAACGATGAGTCAACTTCAGTTTTGGGAGTGTTTGCTCCACACCAGAGTGGATGTCACCATTAGGACATTATGACTGCCATGTTAGGCTGAGCAGTGTAATTGGTTCAAATGAAGTTAGAGTCCATGGTGCTGGTGTCCTGAAAAAGCTGTAATTTCTCCTGACCCAAATGAGCGATGTGTTCGCTCTTCTCTGTTAACTCCTTTATGAATACAAAAGGAAATCAAGTAAGTATCACACATGCTCCTTCAGGCTATTGTGATTTCTATCTGTCAGAGGTTTGTTTTGGTGTCGAACCTGAGTGAGAAGTCGGTTCTGGTCCTTCAGATTCTGGATGGCTTGTGGAGGAGCTGGAGGCTGGGAGCTCGCTGAGAGTGTTGCTGGTTATTTCCTCACTTCATCCTGGTGAGGGGAGGTGGTGAGGGCCTTCAAATGGACTAAACAACACCTGGACCTGACAGCTGGGGAGTGAATTCCATCATCTGTTCAGACTTCAATAAACCTCAGCACAGTTCCTTGGAAATGGAAACGTTTAACTGTTATCCTCATACTGAGGAAGAGGCCAACAAAGGTTCTAAATGATCTGAGGCCTATGGCTCTCACCTCACTGGTGATGAACGCTTGGAAAAAGATTGTTTAAAGCCACATCACCAGGATTGTTGATCCACTGATGAACCTACTTCAGTACACATAGGGATGGCAGGGAGGTGGACACCATTCACAAACACCTGGAGTCTCCTAATACCATCGACAGGCTTCACTGGATCTCCACAAGGCTGTGTTTTATCACCTCTGCTTTACATCCTCTACACAGATGTAGTGCTCTCTATGTCCTCTAATTGCCCCTCTGGGTCAAATAAAAGTTACAGTTTAATACAAAGCACATTCAATCTGTAGTGTTGGTGTATTGTATCGAAAAAAAAACACATGGAAACAGGTTGCACCTACAACAGCTCTTAGCTGTGGTCGTTTTAGACCAGTCTTGATCTCACTGTGCAGTGGGAGCTGTGGATTTGGCCCTGGTACCAGTCTCTGGCCCTGCTTCACCACCTGCAGGTCTGTCAGCAGAGTGTCCTTCTCCAGCTCATTCATTTGCCTCAGCTGTGAGTTGAAGGTTAAAAAGAGTGGTATTTTTAGGGTTAGAGTGAAAAGTGGGCACGGGAAATGGAGTGAAATTGTTGAAGACAAAGAAGAAACATTGTACAACAAGTGTGTGAGCTCCCTCCCCTTTAGGTTCAGGTGTGCTTGTGAGTGGAGCCGCCCCTCAAAAGCTGATCAGCTCCTCCTGCTGCTGCTCCTGAGGCCTGAGAGGCTCTTCTTGTTCTTCATTTGACTGTTTGACTTGAGAGAGGACACACACACACAACACTCAGACACCACGTTACTGAACACTCCTCGACTCCAGGCTGACTTTCCTAATTGACTGCAGTCTGCTCGCCTCTCCTCACTTTTAATCTTTTTTAGAGACGCATATTTAACAATATGCTGCTCTTCAAATTAGTCTCTCTTTTTTTTTAGAACAGAGTTTTGTTTGTTTCTTGCTTCGCTGGCTGGATGGAATCCAACATGTGAGTAACATTGTTTGTTTGATCTCCCTCTCATGGTTTGACATCTTTCTTCTTTTTGGGGTGGGTGAGTGACAGACGGGCACATGAGAATTTCAATTGCGAGATGTGTATATTTGAAGTGTAATTGACTGATTGGGAGCTGTATGCCTTTTGTTCTGTTTTATTGTGATATCCTATCTCAAATTGAATCGTTGATTGTACTCAACAGACTTACATACTTTTAGTTTGCTGTTTTCTGAGTGGTGAAGGTGGGTAGCAGCATTTGTCTGTTCCTGCGTCTGAGCAGCAGAAGGAGATTTTACTTAAATGAGAATGGAGCAGCAGATTGAAACTGAGAAGCACAGCATTAAACTTGAACATGAAATTAAGCATGCAAAACAATAACTAGAACTTGGAAAATTGAAGTTTCAGCACAAATTGGCCCCCGTCTGCTCAGCTTGCTTCTGACAGTCTGGACGTGGCTTAAAAAATTTGAGGAGTCTAATCTAATCTTTTTTGGCTGACAGCATTTTGGTGCCCTAGGTGAGATTGGGATTCGGTTCATATCCACAAATTTAGTGAATATGTTTGAAGGGAATCTTGAAATGATTTTCTTTACATCAGCAAATGTTAAATAAACTGTATTGAGCACCTCCAGATTTTATAGACAGACATTAAAGACCACCAGAAACTAGAGGAAAATAAAACTGAGTTGAGCTGTGTTAACAGTGTATACCACATGAGGGAGCTGTAATCTGTAAATCTTCTAACATTAGATGACACTTACTGAACTAAAATACAGTGATGACACATGTCATAAAAGCAGTGATACTGCCATAGCTTGGTTTCCCTTCTTTATTCATGTGCAAACAATTATGGTCCCTTGTCATATTTGGGCTATTCTGTGTTATTATACAAATACTGGTAACGGTCAAAAAGAGAACTGAAGATCTCACCTAATATTAAAATTCATTGTAAATTCAGAGGATCAGGAGTTATTATAGGATATAATAATAATAATGTATAATAATGTAATAATAATAATAAAACTGCAGCACCAGTTGTTTCCACTCACCACCTAAGCCTTACATACTTTAACTTAGTGTTTGTTACGAGGAATTTATTGAATTGACTTTTCTGATATGTCTAAATTAAAGAGAAAATATAATCCAAATCTTTAATTTTTTTAGTACATTTCAAAAACATAGTCTTTGTCATTATTTCCTGCAGGGAAAACTAAGTGTGTACACTACACATGAGTGTGTGTCCAGAGGGTGTTTCTCACCACAGTTGGAACTTTATGGCCCAAAATGTGTCGGTTCTAACAAAATTGTGGGATGATTTGTGAAATTTAAAGGAAATTCACACTGTAAGAAAGTCAAAGTTGAATCTTTATTGATATGTATGTAGGTTGACAGCAGTTGACAGCAGTTCAAGGCTAAATGTCGTACAAAATACAGTAAAACATGAACTTAAAAATGAATAAGGGAAATCATATATACTTTATTGGAGCGAAAGTGTTTCACTACATGTAGAAGCTGAAAAGGCAGTATACAGCCAAAGTTAGATGTAGAAATAACATGACGTACAGTGCATTAGTGTGAAATGTGAAAATGGTTTGGGTTTTTAAAAAGTGTCCATGTTTTTGTAGAGAAGAGACTAAATATTAGTGGACCTGTTGCAGAGGAGATAAAGAAGTTGAGATTCTATCTTCCTCCCACAGACGACCCCTATTTAATGAGACATAAGCAAGATTTATTGGCAAAAACAAATATAATATGCAGAAATATATTTGCACAAGTGTGTAACTGCTTTAAAATAAAAATCCTCTGTTTTTACGTAGCCTTATGCTGTGGGCGCGACAAGATTGCTTGCGTGGCAATTTTATATACAAAGTGTACAGGCGCGAATGTTGTGTTGGCCGGACCACGGGGTGCGATTTGCGCAATTCCCGCGAACAATCACTCGAGTAGAAAATGATCTTTGGTGAAGAATCGCAGTGACATGATTCTCCAGATGGCATCACGTACTTGCCTGGCAGCCAGACTCTGCACATAATGAAGGAGAAACTTA
>NC_139817.1:13073769-13319581 GCF_963457635.1 Microchirus variegatus
TGGAGCGGCTGGCGTTTGTAACTGTTCATGAATGAAATTAACAACACAATCGAAAGTGATGTTTCCCTTGCGCCGAAACAGAGTCCAAATGCTTCAAAACACGTTTTAAATGTATTTCAGACACAGCTTGACTGTGACGTAGAGAGCAAGTAGAGTCCCAGGCTAAAATAGAGCCGAACTAACTCCTGTAGCTACTGTCATTTCACACAAAACACAAACAGAAATGAATGCAGTGGATGATCTCACAGACATCATGCAATTACTTTCTGATGAGCACGAGAAAGTATTGTTAACAACGCCAATCCGGCAGTTCCCTGAACCGTAGTAAAGGGACCGCTTACTCCTTAGCTTGGGTTGGCTCATTTGCAACAACACAACAACTGCGGGACTCCATCTGCGTTGAACACAGCACTTTATTTCATTACTGCAGGGTGATGCACAGCCTCTCTGGGTACAGTGAGACTCTGTCGTAAAAAGGGAGAACATAACCAAGCAACAGTATGAAGCGTGACAGTCTCTCGCTGCGGCTCTCCAACATGAACAACAACACGGCGCACACACACTTCCTGTTTCACTTACTGACGTCACACGCACGCACAGACATAGTTGGTTAGCTTAGTTTAGCTTCTAACAGTATCAGGTGAGCACCTGAAAGTGTCAGGTGAGCACCTGATCGTGTCAGGTGAGCACCTGATCGTGTCAGGTGAGCACCTGATCGTGTCAGGTGAGCACCTGATCGTGTCAGGTGAGCACCTGATCGTGTCAGGTGAGCACCTGATCGTGTCAGGTGAGCACCTGATCGTGTCAGGTGAGCACCTGATCGTGTCAGGTGAGCACCTGAAACGTTTTTTTGGTTTTTTTCCATGTCCCTTTAGGGGCTCCGTAAATATTAGTCTTTCACTAAACACATTTATAGTTAGTTATCATAAGTGTCACTGTCACAAAGCACGAGCCATACATGTTATAAGAAGCAGCAGATCCCACTATCTCTGTACCTAAAGGTGATATGAACAGTATATACACAGCCTGACTACAATTACAACCTTGTCCCCCACAGAACATATGAATGAATATGTGCTATTATACAAAAACAGCTTAAAAGAGGACTGAAGATCTCACACACTATTAAAATTATTAATTCAGATGAAGAGTTCAGAAGTTATTCATTCTGCAAAATCACACTCACCTGTTCAACAGAACACTGCAGCACCTTCCTAAAATAACTGTCGTCCCCACTCTCCACGAATCCTTGCGTACGTCTGTCCCACTGTGAAGCATCACTGAGTCTTTACCTCAAAAAGGATAATTAAAAAAACATCTTTTGGAGAAATGACCCAACACTTCAGGGATCCTGCTCCATCTGATCATCCAATCAGAGATAAGGGTGTTGAAGCTGAAGATCTCCCCCTGGATGACAAGAAGTGTTTGTTACTGCCTTTGTACATCTATCTTTGTTAAAATGTAACATTTTAAATTGTCATGAAACAATAAGGAAAACAATGACTTAAATGGGTCAAAGTCTAAAAGTGATTTCAGGGGGGAGTAAAAAAAGCAAATGGCAAAAATACTAAGGTTTGTGTTGAGTACGATTCATTCACACCGATTGGCAATGATCCAACCATTGGTGCCTGCCGAAAATTTGTCAGTAAACAACTGATGCAACAGAAAATCGCTTCTGATTCAATTGCGTGTAATGATGAGTAACATGTTACACAAGGTCGGCCAGTATCATGGTGTGATGTTTGTCAGTGGGTTTGAATTTGACTTCATTAAACTTCAACCTGAACCTGTTGTTTTTCTTTGTATCACCTGCGATTTATTAACTTTTAGTATCATGCAGCAACAAATAGATCAAGATTAATGTTACAGTACAGTCCCCTATTAACAGGATACTGTTGCCATCTGTTAAAACTTAATCATCCCAGTTTATTTACCTGTTCTGTGATCTGTTTGTCTCGGTGTCAGGTTAAGAAGAAATGGTGTTTCCCTCCTGTGAAGAAGAAGAGTATCACAGAATTGCAACATTCAGCATGAGAGCAGAAACACACAGAAGCAGCAGTATCTGCATTCCAGAAAAAAAGGTATTGATGGGTATTTAATTTTTTATTACCATGAAGTATTGTTTTGGTGGTCTGTGTCGGTATCTTTGTTTGTTTGTGCTCCCACACTTGCATTTGCCAATATGACCAACAGAGGCCTCCAGACGCTTGTTGCGTGAATGCGGTAAAGTCTGCCATCTCTGATTGCCTTGTTTCAAAAGATTTAAATCTTACTGATCTAGATGTATTGGTGGATGTTGACCATGGGAAGGAAACTGACATTTTGTCAAGTGTCTTGATTTGAAGACAGTCATTCATACATTGGCTCAAAAGTAATCGTGTCACCTACTGGCATCAGGAAATGATGTGCAAAATTTAGTCTAAACAACACATTTCAGGTTGGGTGATGATTCTATTGGACAAATTCTTCTCCCTCTTTTTCTGCATCAATAACTCCTCTCACACCAAATATGTGTTCTCATATCAACTCCAGTCCAGTTGCCCACAGTTCACTACTGAAGCTACACCAGAATGTACTGTTTTTCTTCTCATCAGGTTGAGATGTTTTGAGAGGGGTAGTGAGGCTTTTTAGATTTGGTAACAATCTGATGCATCAGCATCAACATTGTCAGTTGGATAAACGATGAGTCAACTTCAGTTTTGGGAGTGTTTGCTCCACACCAGAGTGGATGTCATCATTAGGACATTATGACTGCCATGTTAGGCTGAGCAGTGTAATTGGTTCAAATGAAGTTAGAGTCCATGGTGCTGGTGTCCTGAAAAAGCTGTAATTTC
Source organism: Microchirus variegatus (assembly GCF_963457635.1). Taxonomy (NCBI): domain Eukaryota; kingdom Metazoa; phylum Chordata; class Actinopteri; order Pleuronectiformes; family Soleidae; genus Microchirus; species Microchirus variegatus. The sequence continues at coordinate 13,076,604 of NC_139817.1, forward strand.
TCCTGACCCAAATGAGCGATGTGTTCGCTCTTCTCTGTTAACTCCTTTATGAATACAAAAGGAAATCAAGTAAGTATCACACATGCTCCTTCAGGCTATTGTGATTTCTATCTGTCAGAGGTTTGTTTTGGTGTCGAACCTGAGTGAGAAGTCGGTTCTGGTCCTTCAGATTCTGGATGGCTTGTGGAGGAGCTGGAGGCTGGGAGCTCGCTGAGAGTGTTGCTGGTTATTTCCTCACTTCATCCTGGTGAGGGGAGGTGGTGAGGGCCTTCAAATGGACTAAACAACACCTGGACCTGACAGCTGGGGAGTGAATTCCATCATCTGTTCAGACTTCAATAAACCTCAGCACAGTTCCTTGGAAGTGGAAACGTTTAACTGTTATCCTCATACTGAGGAAGAGGCCAACAAAGGTTCTAAATGATCTGAGGCCTATGGCTCTCACCTCACTGGTGATGAACGCTTGGAAAAAGATTGTTTAAAGCCACATCACCAGGATTGTTGATCCACTGATGAACCTACTTCAGTACACATAGGGATGGCAGGGAGGTGGACACCATTCACAAACACCTGGAGTCTCCTAATACCATCGACAGGCTTCACTGGATCTCCACAAGGCTGTGTCTTATCACCTCTGCTTTACATCCTCTACACAGATGTAGTGCTCTCTATGTCCTCTAATTGCCCCTCTGGGTCAAATAAAAGTTACAGTTTAATACAAAGCACATTCAATCTGTAGTGTTGGTGTATTGTATCGAAAAAAAAACACATGGAAACAGGTTGCACCTACAACAGCTCTTAGCTGTGGCCGTTTTAGACCAGTCTTGATCTCACTGTGCAGTGGGAGCTGTGGATTTGGCCCTGGTACCAGTCTCTGGCCCTGCTTCACCACCTGCAGGTCTGTCAGCAGAGTGTCCTTCTCCAGCTCATTCATTTGCCTCAGCTGTGAGTTGAAGGTTAAAAAGAGTGGTATTTTTAGGGTTAGAGTGAAAAGTGGGCACGGGAAATGGAGTGAAATTGTTGAAGACAAAGAAGAAACATTGTACAACAAGTGTGTGAGCTCCCTCCCCTTTAGGTTCAGGTGTGCTTGTGAGTGGAGCCGCCCCTCAAAAGCTGATCAGCTCCTCCTGCTGCTGCTCCTGAGGCCTGAGAGGCTCTTCTTGTTCTTCATTTGACTGTTTGACTTGAGAGAGGACACACACACACAACACTCAGACACCACGTTACTGAACACTCCTCGACTCCAGGCTGACTTTCCTAATTGACTGCAGTCTGCTCGCCTCTCCTCACTTTTAATCTTTTTTAGAGACGCATATTTAACAATATGCTGCTCTTCAAATTAGTCTCTCTTTTTTTTTAGAACAGAGTTTTGTTTGTTTCTTGCTTCGCTGGCTGGATGGAATCCAACATGTGAGTAACATTGTTTGTTTGATCTCCCTCTCATGGTTTGACATCTTTCTTCTTTTTGGGGTGGGTGAGTGACAGACGGGCACATGAGAATTTCAATTGTGAGATGTGTATATTTGAAGTGTAATTGACTGATTGGGAGCTGTATGCCTTTTGTTCTGTTTTATTGTGATATCCTATCTCAAATTGAATCGTTGATTGTACTCAACAGACTTACATACTTTTAGTTTGCTGTTTTCTGAGTGGTGAAGGTGGGTAGCAGCATTTGTCTGTTCCTGCGTCTGAGCAGCAGAAGGAGATTTTACTTAAATGAGAATGGAGCAGCAGATTGAAACTGAGAAGCACAGCATTAAACTTGAACATGAAATTAAGCATGCAAAACAAGAACTAGAACGTGGAAAATTGAAGTTTCAGCACAAATTGGCCCCCGTCTGCTCAGCTTGCTTCTGACAGTCTGGACGTGGCTTAAAAAATTTGAGGAGTCTAATCTAATCTTTTTTGGCTGACAGCATTTTGGTGCCCTAGGTGAGATTGGGATTCGGTTCATATCCACAAATTTAGTGAATATGTTTGAAGGGAATCTTGAAATTATTTTCTTTACATCAGCAAATGTTAAATAAACTGTATTGAGCAGCTCCAGATTTTATAGACAGACATTAAAGACCACCAGAAACGAGGAAAATAAAACAGTAGAGTTGAGCTGTGTTAACAGAGTATACCACATGAGGGAGCTGTAATCTGTAAATCTTCTGACATTAGATGACACTTACTGAACTAAAATACAGTGATTACACATGTCATAAAAGCAGTGATACTGCCATAGCTTGGTTTCACTTCTTTATTCATGTACAAACAATTATGGTCCCTTGTCATATTTGGGCTATTCTGTGTTATTATACTGGTAAAGGTCAAAAAGAGAACTGAAGATCTCCCCTCATATTAAAATTGATTGTAAATTCAGAGGGTCAGGAGTTATTATAGGATATTGTTTTATGCAAAATGACACTCACCTGTAATAATACTGCAGCACCAGTTGTTTCCACTCGCCCCCTAAGCCTTACATACTTTAACTTAGTGTTTGTTACAAGGAATTTATTGAATTGACTTTTCTGATGTGTCTAAATGAAAGACAAAATATAATCCAAATCTTAAATTACATTTTTCAGTACATTTCAAAAACATAGTCTTGGTCATTATTTCCTGCAGGAAAAACTCGTACATATGCACGAGTGTGTGTCCAGAGGGTGTTTTTCACCACAGTGAGAACTTTATGACTCAAAATGTGTCGGTTCTAACAAAATTGTGGGATGATTTGTGAAATTTTTATTTTTACTTTGACATAAATTACTAAAGTCACACTGTAAGAAAGTCAAAGTTGAATCTTTATTGATATTTGGTTGACAGCAGTTCAAGGCTAAATGTAGTACAAAATACCGTAAAACATGAACTTAAAAATAAATAAGGGAAATCATATATATATTGGAGTGAAAGTGTTTCACTACATGTAGAAGCTGAAAAGGCAGTATACAGCCAAAGTTGGACGTAGAAATAACATGACGTACAGTGCATTAGTGTGAAATGTGAAAATGGTTTGGGTTTTTAAAAAGTGTCCATGTTTTTGTAGAGAAGAGACAAAATATTAGTGGACCTGTTGCCGAGGAGATAAAGAAGTTGAGATTCTATCTTAGGGCCACTTGGTGCGATTTGCGCAATTCCCGTGAACAATCACTCGAGTAGAAAATAATCTTTGGTGAAGAATCGCATGGACATGATTCTCCGGATGGCATCACGTACTTGCCTGGCAGCCAGACTCTGCACATAATGAAGGAGAAACTTATAATTTTTGTGTGTGGGCACTTGGAGCTCTACGACACAAGTTGTTATACAGTATGTATTATATATCTTGTGGAAACTTCTGCAGAGAAGAAACCGGCATCATGTGTGGTTTCACAACACCATCTAGAGACGACACAACTTGGCGAGTTTCACCGTTGACTTCAGGGGCTTGACTTCATGGAGTGATACCAATTTCTGGCATTTTTGTCCCAGCTGTTGAGCGTCTACTCGTCCTGAAGTAAACGGCTAAGTTGTTTCCAACTCTGGATGGTGTTGTGAAACCACACACAATGGTGGTTTCATCTCTGCAGATGTTTCCACAAGAGATAGAGAGCAACAACGTGTCTGATATTAGTCATGGTTGATGGTGAAAAGCAATGCCCGTGTATTCTGTCTTTTGGCCAAAATATACCGACTTCCAGAATGCTGACACAGAATGACACAAATGCACTAAATTGATCCAAAATTGACAGACGCTAATGTCGTGGAAAATTCACAGCAGGGCCACATATAGAGAAAAACAACCATTCACTCTCACATGGTCAATTTAAAGTGTCCAATTTACCGAATCCCCATATTGCATGTGTGAGGAACCTGGAGAACCCAGAGAAAACCCCCCCACACACACAGGGAGAACATGCAAACTCCATGCAGAAAGGCCCTTGTTTCAACCGGGGCGCAAACCTAGGTCTTCTTGCTGCAACGACAAGAATGCAAACCACTACACCAAAACCGTGTGGCCCACCAATAGATGTCACTAAATCTTAAACTGTGGTAATGCTAAGTTCAAATAGGGTGTTGAGCTAAAACTGTGTTTGAAGAAGTGATTCTTCATTTGGAAATATGTGCGGGAAAAAATCCAAATAAATTCAGACAATTTAAATAAATTATTATTGTCTTTAACCATACGAGTACATTCATATTGCAGTATGTTAGTACATTCATAGGATAACTTCTAAACCATGCATGTGGGTCTATTGTACATGAGTGGTGCAGCTGTGACAGCAGTTGAGGCTCTGTGGCATCTTTTCCTTGGAGAGGTAAAGCATGGGTTGAACGGTACTGCTGATATCCATCAAGCCGAAGGCCACGTAGTGAATATAACATTGAAACACATCAGGAGAGAAATATTCCTTGAAGGGGAACAGTGCCACAGGTGGAAGGTAGTTGAAAACTATGATGGCCAGGATGATGAGGACCATTTTAAAGGCTCTCTTCTTCACAGGGTGCATCTCATCTCTGCCGGGCCCAGAATGCCACAGCGCCCATAGAATGACAATGTTGCAGAAGACCATGAATGCAAATGTTCCAAGTAACATCGCCGTGAAGACCTTCTCAAAGTTGGGAATGTTGCCTACACATTTAGCAGCAGCATAGGCCAAGATGAAAAGCCAGACCACTATGGCCACGACTGCTCTGTGATTCCGGCCATTGAGCTCAGTGAAGAAGATGGGGTGGACCACAGCTAAGTACCGGTCCAAGCAGATACATGAAAGAATCAGTGGTGAAGTATCTTTCAGGCCGTAGAAGAAGAACAGGACGAACCAGATGCTGGTGCTGGTGATGAAGAGTTTGTTGGCCAGTTCAAGAGGAGGGATGAGGCAAAAGAGCACATCTATTATCGCCAGTTGAAAGATGAAGATATCTGAGCTGGAGGAGTCTTTATTCTTGTGGATGAGCCACAGCACAGTGACGTTGGACGGTATGCCTAGGAACATGTTGGTAACCTGAAAGGCCAGGTACAAAATGAGGAGAGCGGGCATGTGTTTGCATCGCTCATACACTGTCATCTCTCCATCAGTGGAGTTGTAGGGTCTGTGAGAGATGTTGAGCACAGACGAGTTGATGTTTATGACCTCCATGATGGCGCGATCAAAGGTCGTCTGGGAAACAGAGATCTGTCAAACAAACACACAGCAGATTCTGTTGTTAGAGATGTTCATAAAGGCTCCATTCAGACCTGGTATCAACATCCATTCTCTGTTCATTCTCATTCAGTTGCTTTAAGTAGGATTATTCACGACCAGTATTAGATTGCATCCTGGATGTGTCTCCTGCTACCAATTATGATCCGAGCTAGCTTACCCTCTCTTCTTTCAAATATACACTGTTGTCATGGCTGTTTGAAAGAGTCTAATTGTACAGATGTGTCTGCTGTGTGTGAGAGAGAGAGAGAATTGAGACGAGAGGAGCTTGAGTGAGTCTAAGCTCTACACACACTAACATAACACAACATGTTTTCACCATTAGAAAAATAAATCATATGTTGATCAGTGTTAATGTTGTGGAGATGGAATCAAATAAATACAAATAAATAAATGTGGGAGCGGTGATAAGTGTAAGAAACTGAAAACTCAGTGAATCAGACGTTGTAATCCATCCTCAGGACAGATTGCCCTTCTTCCAAATGTAGTTTCTGTAATCAGATCTGCAAACACATTCAGGACAGATTAGAACCATTCATAGTGTTAATGGGATCAAAGGCCCAGGCATCACACAAAAAGCTATGGGTCAAATATAATAATAAAACTTGGCTTGCATTACAATGACACGATCAAACACACAGGCTGTGGTGGGATGTCATTTGTTGTGCCATTTTCAACCAGTAAATCAATGTCTCCACATATCATAAATACATATATATACAGTCAACAAAAATATAAACACACAAAGAAAAACTTGTAGTTATGTGACAAAACAGAGTTACTATCCAAAAATAACAGTACAACTTTATCAATAAAGTGGCTTAAATTTGCGAGCATTAGGATCAATTTCAAAACAAAAGTCCTGGAGTAATGGCAGGAGGAACACAATGGGGGTCGATGATCCAAGTTCACAAACTTCAATAACGTGTGCGTCCACCATTAGCCTCACGCAGAGCGGTACACCGGTGACGCATGGACATCACCAGGTTGTTGATCGTGGCCTGGAATGATCCTGGAATGGTGCACATTCAGTTGTGTTGCCACAGCTGTAACGCTCAACCCAGCACGCCAATGGCACGCTCCCTCATGATTTGTGACATCTGTGGCATATTGACAAGTGACGAAAGTCCACATTTTGGTGTGCCCTTTTATTGACCAGTGTCTGTGTACTGGTCACGCATATTGACCACCACTCTGCTATGATCTGAGATTGTAGTCAATAGGGGTGGCAACAAATCATTCCATAAACAAATGCATCAAGAATCTGAGCAAATGTCATGACATTCTATTTTTGTTCACCATTTCAAGTTTGTGCGTTTATATTTTTGTTGAGTATAACATGTATATATACATACATATATACATATACATATACATATTATAATAATAATAATACATTATATTTGAAGGCACCTTTCAAGACACTCAAGGTCGCTGAGACACTCAAGGTGTATATATATATATATATACACACACAATGACAAGAGAAGGTGTTGTTTTCTTTCTCTTGCTCCAGCCACTACTTACTCCAGCTAAGATAATCCACTCAGCTCTGTCCTGTCTCTCTCTCTTTTCTACAGCTGTCGCGCGAAAAATTTAATAGAATATTCAGTCACATCCATTACAGACACATTTGAATCGGATGTGTCACCTGTTCTAGTCAATGTGGATTGTCAATTTCAAGTGTATTGATATGTGACTATATTCATATCAGACATCACACCTTCATTTTGCTCAATAAACGTTTGTGTTTGACAAGCAAAGACAGTTAATGGCAATGGACTGCAGTAACAATACACCAGCAAACAGAAAGTCTGAGGCAGAAAAACATACATTTTAACATTTAATGTTCAACAATGTCAATCAGAAAAAGCAAAACCTGATGCTGTTTTGTGACAAACAAAAACCTGTTGCATTTTTTAAGATGTAATAACAAACATGCAGTTTTATATAGTAAATGAAACCTCTTAAATACCTCTAATATTAGTCTTTCACAAACAAATTTATAGTTAGTTATAAGTGTCACTGTCACATAGCATGAGCCATACATGTTATAAGAAGCAGCAGATCCCACTATCTCTGTACCTAAAGGGGATATGAACAGTATATACATAGCCTGACTACAAATACAACCTTGTGCCTCACAGAACATATGAATGAATATGTGCTATTATACAAAAACAGCTTAAAAGAGGACTGAAGATCTCACACACTATTAAAATGACAGTGTTATTATTTCAGATGAAGAGGTCAGAAGTTATTTATTCTGCAAAATCACACTCACCTGTTCAACAGAACACTGCAGCACCTTCCTAAAATAACTGTCGTCCCCACTCTCCACCGAATACTTGTGTACGTCTGTCCCACTGTGAAGCATCACTGAGTCTTTACCTCAAAAAGAATAATTAAAAAACATCTTTTGGAAAAATGACCCAACACTTCAGGGATCCTGCTCCATCTGATCATCCAATCAGAGATAAGGGTGTTGAAGCTGAAGATCTCCCCCTGGATGACGAGAAGTGTTTGTTAATGCCTTTGTACATCTATCTTTGTTAAAATGTAACATTTTAAATCATCGTGAAACAATGACTTAAATGGGTCAACGTCTGAAAGTGATTAAAAAGAAAATGGCAAAAATACTAAGGTTTGTGTTGAGTACGATTCATTCACACCGATTACAATGATCCAACCGTTGGTGCCTGACGAAAAATCGTCAGTAAACAACTGATGCAACAGAAAATCGCTTCTGATTCAATTGCGTGTAATGATGAGTAACATGTTACACAAGGTCGACCAGTATCATGGTGTGATGTTTGTCAGTGGGTTTGAATTTGACTTCATTAAACTTCAACCTGAACCTGTTGTTTTTCTTTGTATCACCTGCGATTTATGAACTTTTAATATCATGCAGCAACAAATAGATCAAGATTAATGTTACAGTACAGTCCCCTATTAACAGGATACTGTTGCCATCTGTTAAAACTTAATCATCCCAGTTTATTTACCTGTTCTGTGATCTGTTTGTCTCGGTGTCAGGTTAAGAAGTAATGGTGTTTCCCTCCTGTGAAGAAGAAGAGTATCACACAATTGCAAAATTCAGCATGAGAGCAGAAACACACAGAAGAAGCAGAATCTGCATTCCAGAAAAAAAAGGTATTGATGGGTATTTAATTTTTTATTACCATGAAGTATTGTTTTGGTGGTCTGTGTGTCGGTGTCTTTGTTTGTTTGTGCTCCCACACTTGCATTTGCCAATATGACCAACAGAGGCCGCCAAACGCTTTTTGCGTGAATGCGGTAAAGTCTGCCATCTCTGATTGCCTTGTTTCAAAAGATTTAAATCTTACTGATCTAGATGTATTGGTGGATGTTGACCATGGGAAGGGAAAAACTGACATTTTGTCAAGGGTCTTGATTTGAATTCACACATTGGCTCAAAAGTCATCGTGTCACCTACTGGCATCAGGAAATGATGTGCAAATTTTTTTCTAAACAACACATTTCAGGTTGGGTGATGATTCTATTGGACAAATTCTTCTCCCTCTTTGCCAGAATGTCCTGTTTTTCTTCTCATCAGGTTGAGATCTTTTGAGAGGAGTAGTGAGGCTTTTTAGATTTGGTAACAATCTGATGCATCAGCATCAACATTGTCAGTTGGGTAAACAATGAGTCAACCAGTTTTTGGAGTGTTTGCTCCACACCAGTGTGGATATGTCACCATTAGGACATTATGGCTGCCGTGTTAGGGTGAGCAGTGTAAATGGTTCAAATGAAGGTAGAGTCCATGGTGCTGATGTCCTGACAAAGCTGCAACTTCTTCTGACCAAATCCGTTAACTCCTTTATGAATACAAAAGGAAATCAAGTGAGTATCACACATGCTCCTTCAGGCTACTGTGATTTCTATCTGTCAGTGGTTTGTTGTTGGTGTCGAACCTGAGGGGAGGTGGTGAGGGCCTTCAAATGGAGTAAACAACACCTGGACCTGACAGCTGGGGAGTGACTTCCATCATCTGTTCAGACTTCAATAAACCTCAGCACAGTTCCTTGGAAGTGGAAACGTTTAACTGTTATCCTCATACTGAGGAAGAGGCCAACAAAGGTTCTAAATGATCTGAGGCCTATGGCTCTCACCTCACTGGTGATGAACTCTTGGAAAAAGATTGTTTAAAGCCACATCACCAGGATTGTTGATCTATTGATGAACCTACTTCAGTTCACATAGGGATGGCAGGGAAGTGGACACCATTCACAAACACCTGGAGTCTCCTAATACCATCGACAGGCTTCACTGGATCTCCACAAGGCTGTGTCTTATCACCTCTGCTTTACATCCTCTACACCAGCCAATTGGGGTCAAGATGATTTCTGGGGGTCGCCAAATCATTTTGGAAATGTTTTTTTGTTTTTTTTGTTTGTTTTTTTTAAATCAAAATTACAAAAAACCTGAGCCGTCTTGGAGACACATCCGTGCCAGCGGAGAGTTTTTCCTTTTTTTATTTGCCCCTCATTTTTATTAGCCCTGCTTTGATGGTCAAAATTGGACAGTACAGTTATGTTTTTTGACCTAAAATGAATTAGTACAGTGTAGAATAGTTTCCACCCCTGCAAAAAACAGCCATGCATGTTAAATTGGGGGTCGCGACTCAAAAAGGTTGAGAACCCCTGCTCTACACAGATGTAGTGCTCTCTATGCCCTCTAATTGCTCCTCTGGGACAAATAAAAGTTACAGTTTAATATTAACCACCTTGAGTGTAGGTGTATTGTATTTTTTTTAACCCTTGTCCTGTCCAGCAGGGAGGCAATCAGCATGGGCATCTGAATGCCTTTTTGTGTCAGACAGATGTTGCTTTGTCAGGAGGAGTCTGTTGAACTCATCCTGTATCGTGATGACTACTAAGAATTTTTTTTGTAAATGAATGTTGGACCGCTGATGGACCTGCTGGGACACCCACACACAAACAATACAAACAAAGAACAATACCAACAAGTAAAAACACAACAACACCCCCCCTGTCCGGACCGGTCCTCCCACACAACCTAATAAATAAAATCAATAAAAATAAATACATAAATAGCAGGACGGGCATTACAGCGCTGTAATGACTCGCCCTGCAAACAGCAAAATCTGTTCAACACCAACAGACATGCAGTCAACCATAGTGCATGCCCAAGGTACTGGACAGGACAGGTAAAAAAAAAACCACAACAATACAAACTAGAACAACAAAAAAAGCAACAACAATCCTATACAAAGAAATAACAATAAACAAAGTAAGGATAATTACTAAACAGAGAGAGAAAATTAAAAAAACATATATAAATATAAATAAATACATCGGAACAGATCAACAATATATATTTACCTACCCATTCATACATACAAGCATATACATACTACCTGCACATATAAACCTGCAGACATGAATATACTTACCTCTACATATATACTCTATCTGTAAATATAATTTTATAGAACATGATGTTAGTTATGAACACATTCTGACCACAGCAACACTGAGACCATAATCCACTAAATCTACCTTCTAGCTATACGGTTAACCTTTCAATCATGTGATACTGCAGCCAAAATATCTCTAAATGTCTCTTAGCTTACTTGTGTATGATTTATCTGTAGCTATAGGTATGATACGTGTTAATGTTAGTGAGAATGTATGTCTGTGTGTAAGTATGTGTGTGCATGTAAGTCTGCCACTTGGTGCACCGATTAGTGAGACAGGGACGCCACCACCCCAACGCGTCGATCCGGTCAGCAGGCACAGGCAGCACCGAAGAACAGGACCCCCAATGAGCCCTGCAGACCCTATGGCCAACCATCCCACGGATGGATAACCACAGTCCCGCCCCCAGGGCAGAACAGCAAAGGACCACCAAGGGGGTTCCTGCAGCAAAAGGCACCAGCACTAGATGGGCAGGGACTGCACATTCCCAGCACCTCCAGAAGCCAGGCACCCCAAGCACCGGCATGCCCGGGCACAAGGCCCCACCAGTCCGAGAGCGCACACCCCCCTGACCCGGGCCCGCCACCACCAGAGAAGCCGGAGCCACATGCTGCCCGCCCAATGGGAGGGGTGGCAAGACGAGAGAGCCAACTCATACACACTCAAATCACAAACACCCATTCACAACACATTCACATTTTAGACCACTCTTGATCTCACTGTGCAGTGGGAGCTGTGGATTTGGCCCTGGTACCAGTCTCTGGCCTTGCTTCACCACCTGCAGGTCTGTCAGCAGACTGTCCTTCTCCTGCTCCAGCTCTTTCATTTGCTTCAGCTGTGAGTTGAAGGTTAACAAGATTTTTAGGGTTAGAGTGAAAAGTGGGGACAGGAAATGGAGTGAAATTGTTGAAGACAAAGAAGAAACATTGTACAACAACTGTGAGCTCCCTCCCCTTTAGGTTCAGGTGTGCTTGTGAGTGGAGCCGCCCCTCAAACGGCTGATCAGCTCCTCCTGCTGCTGCTGCTGAGGCCTGAGAGGCTCTTCTTGTTCTCCATTTGACTGTTTGACTTGAGAGAGGACACACACACAACACTCAGACACCACGTTACTGAACACTCATCGACTCCAGGCTGACTTTCCTAATTGACTGCAGTCTGCTCGCCTCTCCTCACTTTTAATCTTTTTTAGATACGCATATTCATCAATATGCTGCTCTTCAAATTACTTTAATTTGTCTTTTTTTTTTTTTTTTTTTCTTTGAACAGTTTGGTTTGTTTCTTGCTTCGCTGGCTGGATGGAATCCAACATGTGAGTAACTCCGTTTGTTTGATCTCCCTCTCATGGTTTGACATCTTTCTTCTTTTTGGGGTGGGTGAGTGACAGACGGGCACATGAGAATTTCAATTGTGAGATGTGTATATTTGAAGTGTAATTGACTGATTGGGAGCTGTAGGCCCTTTGTTCTGTTTTATTGTGACATCCAATCTCAAATTGAATCGTTGATTATACTCAATAGACTTACATACTTTTAGTTTGCTGTTTTCTGAGTGGTGAAGGTGGGTAGCAGCATTTGTCTGTTCCTGCTGTCCGTTCTAACAGCCTAACGTCTGAGCAGATTTTACTTAAATGAGAATGGAGCAGCAGATTGAAACAGAGAAGCACAGCATTAAACTTGAACATGAAATTAAGCATGCAACACAAGAGCTAGAATGTGGAAAATTGAAGCTTCAGCATAATTGGCTAGAATTATGCTAGCCAATTATGAGGTAGAATGTGGAAAATTGAAGCTTCAGCATAATTGGCTAGAATTATGCTAGCCAATTATGAGGTAGAATGTGGAAAATTGAAGCTTCATCATAATTGGCCCCCGTCTGCTCAGCTTGCTTCTGACAATGGACGTGGCTTAAAAACAAATTTGAGGAGTCTAATCTAATCTAATCTAATCGTTTTTGGCTGACAGCATTTTGGTGCCCTAGGTGAGATTGGGATTCGGTTCATATCCACAAAGTTAGTGAATATGTTTGAAGGGAATCTTGAAAAGATTTTCTTTACATCAGCAAATGTTAAATAAACTGTATTGAGCACCTCCAGATTTTATAGACAGACATTAAAGACGACCAGAAACTAGAGGAAAATAAAACAGTAGAGTTGAGCTGTGTTAACAGTGTATACCACATGAGGGAGCTGTAATCTGTAAATCTTCTGACATTAGATGACACTTACTGAACTAAAATACAGTGATGACACATGTAGTAAAATAGATTGGTTTAACTTCTTTATTCATGTGCAAACAATTATGGTCCCTTGTCATATTTGGGCTATTCTGTGCTATTATAATAATGGTAATGGCCTAAAAGAGAAATGAAGATCTCACCTAATTTTAACATTGATAGTGTTGTTAATTCTGAGGGTCAGGAGTTGTTTTCTTATGCAAAATTACACTCACCTGTTCTAATATAATAACAATACTGAAGCACTAGTTGTCTCCACTCTCCACTTAATCCTAGCGTACTTTAACTTTGTGTTTGCGTTGAGGAATTTATTGAATTTAATTTTGAGATTTGTGTCTAAATGAAAGAGAAAATATAATCCAAAAGTTTGCATTTTTCAGTACAATACAAAAACACAGTATTTGTCATAATTATTTCCTGGGTATGTCAGGAAAAACTAAGTCCATACACTACACATGAGTGTGTGTCCAGAGGTTGTTTCTGACCACAGTGAGCACTTTATAGGCCAAAATGTGTCTTACCTTTCCATATACTAAAGGATAATTGGTTCAAACTATATTGTGGGATGATTTGCAAAATTTAAACTGAAGTCACACTGTTAGCAAGTCAAAGTTGAATCTTTATTGATATTTATTTAGGTTGACAGCAGTTGAAGACTAAATACAGTAAAACATGAACCTAAAAATAAGTAAGAGAAATCATATATGGGTCAATGATGTGACGCAATTTTTTTTGTGTTCATATTGTTTCAAATGTAAAAATGTTTAAATTTGAAAATAAACTCACAATTTACTTGAATACATGCTCTTTTTGAAGACCTATCTAACATTACTGGATTTGATCAATTTTAAGAGAATATTCAGGATAATGGTAAAAATGTCAACATGGTGTAACCATAACAACTTGGTCCCAACTTGGTCCCAAATATTTAAACTTGTTCAAAAAGGGTGAAAATCTCAATAAAACACATTATTGACTAGTTTGGCATATTCCTGCATTTGTATTGTTTAACAATTAATAAAATATATAGAACATCATTGTTCTGAATATTATAATGAATTTGGGGAATTTTGTCTGACAAGTCAACTTCCTAAATTGTCAAGGCGGTGTAACTGACATTCAAGGAGCCTTTTTGTTCATTTGTGTAAGAAGACCATGTGGCAGGAAATTATATCACAAAGAAGGACCCTTGATGAGCCCAACTGCTGCATGCAAAAGGTTAGTAGGTCTCTCTGAAATCTTGATAATTTGACATTTTTAGGGTATGGTCAGGTGTGCTTAGAGTTACATGTCAAATGGTATGACCCTAAGAAATCATTTATTTAACTTAAATCATAATAAGTGTAAAAAAAAAAGTATTTATTTAAAAAAGTGTGTTTAAAATCTTCAAATCAAGGCCAAGTGCCAACATAGGTGTCCATCATAATGCCTGTTATATTTGAATTTGAATTGAAAAGTCTATTGTGTAACCAGTTACACCATTTGACTGTTATTACATTCCTTTCAGTTAGAGGCCGATTTTGTCAAACATCAGAAGTGTTTGATGTTGATTAAAGATGTCATGTGAACTAACTTACTACGTGGAACTATTTTTAATTGTTCTTGTTATATTTCTTAGAAAAAAGTGTCAATTTATCCACAACTTTATTATTATCAAAGCTATGGAGGGTTAGGATAAAGTCATTATTTTGCATGGCTTTAATCTTTTTGAAATGTTTAGCTTTTAATCCATAATACATATTCACTTTCAAATTTAAGCTGTATATAATATATGTATATGTATATTTCATAATGAAGCAGTGACAATGTTGAAAATCAATGGCAGCTTTAAGAAGACTTGATAACAATATGATAAATGTTTGTCAAAGATTACAATCTAGATCTGTAGAATGACATTTATTAACTTTCTATTGTTTCATAATTATTGTAATATAATAATAGAGTCTCTTTTCCCCCTATAGATGCCATTATCAAGCAAAGAAAAAAGTGAGTGAATGCAGATCCTGCAGCAAGGGCCATTTACCTTGTCAAAAGCAAGAAAGGTGGTTGTGTACACACATGCACACACACTGACACAGAGACAGACACACACACATATACTTTTCCACTGAAATACTGACTGAAAGTCAGAATAATGTAGTAATTTAGACTAATTGGTTTTGACTTCAAGACAAACTTGAGGAAAGCTCCTGGTTTTGCTGTAGCACTTAATAACTACATCAGCCTTTGAAGATGAGTGGCTGATGTCACCCACTGTTTTATTTTTCTATTTTACCATTTAAGTTATCAAAGGAGAAAGAGAGAAGGAAAGAACCTTTGAACTCACCTCATTCAAAACTCATGACAGACGACTGGAAACGACACAGCCTGAACATGCAGGTGTTCTGTCACACGGACACAGACTAGACAAGAATAGGACATAACACAACCTTTCAAACCACACACAAACAGCCATAAACACCCAATTCTACAACTTTGACATGTTTAACACAGATTCATTGCAGTCAGATGTTCAGAGTTCACATGATTTTTGGATGTTTTTTTTTCTTGTCAATTCTCACCCAATTCTTGTTGTTGATGTTACTTCATTGAAAAATAATAAAAAAGCACAAGTTCAATTGACCTTGTTGACTGTCATGCTTGATTTGTAGTGCCAGTTTCTTCTGAAAAAGCAACATGGTCAAGTGGTGTAACCGGTTTTGTCAATTGGTGTAACCAGTATTTTTCATAAAAATATTATTATTTACTGGAAAATTCAT
Source organism: Microchirus variegatus (assembly GCF_963457635.1). Classification (NCBI taxonomy): domain Eukaryota; kingdom Metazoa; phylum Chordata; class Actinopteri; order Pleuronectiformes; family Soleidae; genus Microchirus; species Microchirus variegatus. Next base: position 13,092,225 of record NC_139817.1, read on the forward strand.
GGGGAATAAGATGTAATCCTCTATTGCAAAGTACTACCATATTTTGTAACAGTTTATACATAATTTGTCAAATGTTATTTAGAAAACACCAAGGGTTTTCAGAATTTGTCCTGGTTTATATTGCAAATACGCATCAAAATTTTATTTTAAAATAATCCTAATGAAATATATTTTCAAGTAATATATAAAAATTAAGTAACTGTTTCTATAATTACATTGCATACACTCTAGATGAAAATAGATAGTTAATAGTTCTCCTTTGGTTGTGGTTACACCAATTTTCAGGGGTAATCCATCTTTCCTTTTGTAAACAAATGTTTTTAAAGCTATTTTAAATTACATGAAACCAACAGAAATACAAAAAATAAATGTTTGCAAACCTGATGCAAGCCTTTAAAACTATTTAGGAAAACATTTTTGAATTGCTCATAATGCAAACTCAGAAAACAGTATACAGTCAAAGCTGGAAGCAGAAATAACATGACATGCATACATGATATGTGAAAATGGCTTGGGTTTTTAAAAAGTGTCCATGTTTTTGTAGAGAAGTGATGAAATATTAGAGGTCCTGTTGCCGAGTTAACCAACAGTCATATGTATAAATGTATATGAATTGTGTAAAAATTGAAACATGCCACATGAGTTAAAATTCAAAGTTTTAAATCTTTAAAAATATTCTAACTTTCTCCAACAGACGACTCCTATATAATCAAACAATTTCGACATTAGGAAGAGTTATTGGCAAAAACAAATATACTATGCATAAATATATTTGCACAAGTGGGTATCTGCTGTAATATAAAAATGTTTTTACGTAGCCTTATGCTGTGGACGCAACAAGATTGTTTGCGTGGCGAGTTTACATACAAGTGTACAGACGCGAATGTGCCACACGATTTGTGCAATTGGCGCAACAATCACTCGAATAGAAAATGTTCTTTGGTGAAGAATCGCATTGACACGATCCTCTGGATGGCATGGCATACTTGACGGCAGCCAACATCTGCACATAATGGAGGAGAAACTTTTCTGTGTGTGGGCACTCGGAGCTCTACGACACAAGTTGTTATATGTTTTCTATCTCTTGTGGAAACTTCTGCAGAGAAGAAACTGGCATCATGTGTGGTTTCACAACACCATCTAGAGACGGACACAACTTGACGAGTTTCACCGTTGACTTGTTCGCTGAGTAAGGGAGGACTGTGTGGAGGCATATCACCATTAGATGTCCATACATCCATCATCTACCACTTTATCCTCCACCAGAGGATAGCGGGGGGTGCTGTCAGCTGACATAGGGCGATAGGCGGGGTACACCCTGGACAGTTCGCCAGTCCATCACAGGGCCACTATAGAGACAAACAACCATTCACTCTCACATTCACACCTATGATCAATTTAAAGTGTCCAATTTACCGAATCCCCATATTGCATGTGGGAGTAACCTGGAGAACCCAGAGAAAACTCACGCACAAACAGGGAGAACATGCAAACATTCAAACCACTACACCAAAACCGTGTGGCCCACCGTTAGATGTCACTCATTCTTAAACATTGGACCTTTAAGTGAATTGTGGTAATGCTACGTTCAAATAGGGTGTTGAGCTAAAACTGTGTTTAAAGAAGTGATTCTTCATTTGGAAATATGTGCGTGAAAATATCCAAATAAATTCAGACAATTTAAATGAATTATTATTGTATTTAACCATATCGGTACATTCATATTGCAGTATGTTAGTACATTCATAATAACTTCTAAACCTTTCATGTGGGTCTATTGTACATGAGTGCAGCTGTGACAGCAGTTGAGGCTCTGTGGCATCTTGGAGAGGTAGAGCATGGGTTGAACGGTACTGCTGAAATCCATCAAGCCGAAGGCCACGTAGTGAATATAGCATCGAAACACGTCAGGAGAGTAATATTCCTTGAAGGGGAACAGTGCCACAGGTGGAAAGTAGTTGAAAACTATGATGGCCAGGATGATGAGGACCATTTTGAAGGCTCTCTTCTTCACAGGGTGCATCTCATCTCTGCCGGGCCCAGACTGCCACAGTGCCCACAGAATGGCAATGTTGCAGAAGACCATGAAAGCAAACGTTGCGAGTATCATCGCCGTGAAGACCTTCTCAAAGTTGGGAATGTTGCCTACACATTTAGCAGCAGCATAGGCCAAGATGATAAGCCAGACCACTATGGTCAGGACTGCTCTGTGATGCCGGCCATTGAGCTCAGTGAAGAAGATGGGGTGGACCACAGCTACGTACCGGTCCAAGCAGATGCAGGAAAGAAACAGTGGTGAGGAGTCTTTCAGGCCATAGAAGAAGCGCAGTATGTACCAGGTGTTGGTGGTGGTGTGAAAGGCTTTGATGGCCAGTTCAAGAGGAAGAATGAGGCAGAAGAGCACATCTAATATCGCCAGTTGAAAGATGAAGATATCTGAGCTGGAGGAGTCGCCTTTGTTCTTGTGGATGAGCCACAGCACAGTGACGTTGGCCGGTATGCCCAGGAACATGTTGATAACCTGAAGGCACAGGTACCAAATGAGTAGAGCAGGCATGTCTTTGCATTGCTCATACTCCGTCATGTCTCCATCAGTGGAGTTGTAGGGTCTGTGAGAGATGAAGAGCACAGACGAGTTGATGTTTATGACCTCCATGATGGTGCGATCAAAGGTCATCTGGGAAACAGAGATCTGTCAAACAAACACACAGCAGATTCTGTTGTTAGAGACGTTCATAAAGGCTCTTCACACCTGGTATCAACAGCCATGCTCAACACCTAGTTTTACATTCAGAATTCACAATTCAGCAAATCAGATGAGGTGGTGTTAGCTGAGGTGGTGATCTCTAACCCATCCTGGGGACAGATTGCATTTCTTTCAAATGGGTTGTTCTGTAATCCAATCCGAGGACACATTCAGGACAGATTAGAAGCATTCAGACACTACTGTTTACAATCAGCTATCAAACAATGACACTATCAAACAAACAGGTTATGTTGTGCCATTTTCACCCAGTAAATCCATTTCTCTTCGTGTTCTGTACATATACAGTGATACTGAAGGTGTTGTATTTCGTTCCCAGACAAGCAGGTGTAGTTTTAAATGATTTGATTTATTTTTTAACGTAAACACAAAAATCAGCCTTAAATACTCTCTGTTCTCTCCATGTGTAGATCTTCTCCTGCTCCAGCCACGACTGCAAAGAGAAGCTGATTAGTCAACGCACTCCTGCTGCTGCTGCTGCTGAGCCAGATCTGTCCTGTCTCTCTCCATCAAAACCACACCTTCCTCCACACTTTGACTCATCAAAAATTCAATTGGATATACAACATCCAGTCATATGCAGTCCTGGGGACCAGACCAGGTTTGAGAAACCCTTTGTTAGTATATCACACTTCTCCAGATTAAATACAATGTAACTGCACCAGTCAATGGGGATTGTCAATATAAATATGAAACACCATGAAAAGTTGACCATCAATGTGTGAGTCAACTCATTATCAGACATCACACCTTCATTTTGCTGAATAAATCTCACTGAGCAAAGACAATGACAATACACCAGCATAAACATACACTTAAAAGTCAATCATAAACAGAAAAGACAAAACCCGGTGCTGTTTTTGTGGAAAAACAAAGGCTGTAGCATTTTTAAGATGAAAAAACATTTTTAAAAAATGCTCATAGATTGCAGTCATTTCTATCATAAATGAAACATCTCAACTTTTACTAAACACATTTATTCTCCTCTTAGTTATTAAGTGTCACTGTTACAAATATATGTTATTAGAAGCAGCAGATCCCACTATCTCTGTACCTAAAGGTGATATGATATAAGCACAGCCTGACGACAAACACAACCTTGCAACCTTTAAAAGAAGACTGAAGGTCTCACACTATATTAAAATGGACAGTGTTATTAAATCAGACAGAGAGGTCAGGAGTTATTTGTTATGCAAAATCACACTCACCTGTTCAACAGAACACTGCAGCACCTTCCTAAAATGTGTCGTCCCCACTCTCCACCGAATCCTTGCGTACGTCTGTCCCACTGTGAAGCATCACTGAGTCTTCACCTCAAAATGAATAATGAAAAAAATAACATCTTTTGAAAAAATGACCCAACACTTCAGGGATCCTGCTTCATCTGATCATCCAATCACAGATAAGGGTGTTAGCTGAAGATCTCCCCCTGGATGACGAGAAGCGTTTGTTAGGACCCTTACACAGTCATCATTCCCTGAAATTTAACAAGTTCAATAATCATGAAACAATGAGGAACAAAATTGTTAAATTGTCAAAGTGTTAAAACGATTTATGCGGGGGGAGTAAAAAAATATTAAGGTTGTGTGTTGAGGATGTGTCACAGCAAGCCATCATCCATTCACACCGATTGGCAATGATGCAAGAAACCATTGGTGCCTGACGGAAAATCGTCAGTAAACAACTGATGCAACAGTCCAGAAAATCGCTTCTGATTCAATTCAGTGTAATGATGAGTAACATGTTACACAAGGTCGACAAGTATCACGGTGTGGTGTTTGTCACTGAGTTTCAATTTGACTTCATTAAACTTAACCACCTGCGACTTATGAACTTGCAGCAACGAATAGATCAAGATTAATGTTACGCTACAGTCGTCTATGAACAGGATACTGTATTTCTGCTGCTAATTGTGATGTGTGCATTTGAGCTTTCTGTTGAAACTCGATCCCTGTTTGTTTACATTCGTGCATGTGTCTGTCAACCCGTTTGTCTCGGTGTCAGGTTCCTGTGAAGGAGAAGAGTCACACAGCATCAGGATCTGCATTCCAGTAAAAAAAAAAAAAGGTATTTTATTCACATTCTTTTCAGATATTATTTAATGAGATTTTGATCAAACTCACCCTGTTACTCCAGGTCCACGCAATTCCAGATGGATGTTGCTGAACATGGGAAGGAAACATGGAAAACTGGCATGTTTGTCAAGGGTCTTGATTTGAAGACAGTCATGTGCCAACATTTGCTAAAATTATAGCGTCACCTGCTCCCATCGATGTCATTGATGAGGTGGATCAGATCAACCTCACATTCGTTGAGAACAGCCTTCTGATCTTGATGATGTCGTGTTGTGAAAACTTTTTTTGCCTCGACTAAAGATCCACACATAAATTTAACATATACTATATGAGTTTGGGCCACATGGCACGTGGCTCGTTGTGACCCTGTTGTCCTGGTTCCTATGAGGGTCTTTCTGTACAGAGTTTCCATGTCCTCCCTGTGTGCGAGTGGGTTTTCCCCTGGTACTCCAGGTTTTCTCCCACTGCAAAAACATGCAGCGGTTAATTGGACACTCGTCTATGCAAGAAACATCTCCTGGATGCACAGGGATGTGTACAGTGATGTATCAGTTTCGGGTCTCACAACATCATACACCATTGCCGAGGCCACCCAGCCACCATTGATCAGGCCCCAACAAGCAACCACCGGATCACCAAAGCCACCCAATGGCTTTGTCTCCAGCTTTAATGAAGGCGACTGCCTTCTTTGGGGTGTGATGTCGGTGCTGGTGTTGATCACTAAGGCTAAGCCCTCAGCACCTGGTCATGGTGTCACCGACAGCGACCATCTGCTAGAGCCTTAGGGCAGCTACTTTAGAGAAGTTCTAATGAACCTCTTCCAGAGCAAAGCAGGCAAGGGGGAGTGGTCTCACTCTTCCCCCCCAGACATGAAGGTTTGCTGGGCTTGGCAGAGGATCGTAGGCCGCTGCAATGGGCTCTCCCACTTTGATCATGCTCCCTGCTCACTCACTCTTCCTCCACCCCTGCTCAGAACTCTCCCTGGAGTGGAAAGTGTCTGTCCTCACCCTGGGACTTGCTGAACTGGGTCTTTGGTAAGTAGTCAAAACCCGCCAAGTACCGAACCTCTCTGCTTTATGCCATCTACACTTTAACTCTTCTCCACTGTAGACCCTTGTTTATCTTCTTATCAGGTTGAGATGTTTTGAGAGGGTGTTTGAGAGTAGTGAGGCCTTTTAGAGTATGGAGCGCTACAAGCTGCATCATCAAATTTTGGGTGGTACAGCAGCCAAAATTTCTAGTTTCTTACATGTTCACCTTTTTATAAAGCTACAGACTTTATGAAAAGGACAAAATTAGCTGTATTTATTTATTTATTTTTACTCCAAAAAGAGTTTCACTCTCACAGAATGTAGTTTGAGCAGCAAGAAACGTACAATCATATAATGGGGAAACATACATCAACAGTATAGAACTATGTTATGTGCGGACAACCCAGCGGAACCATATAGATCCATTATAAAGCTACAATGCTTTTTTTTTTTCCTCTACCACCACCCACTGGAGTAAATATTTCTTGTGTAAACTTGGATGATTTAAATTATTTCTACTTTAGCCTAAAGTAAAACGTTCCAGGCTCAACCTGGTAAAAGGTCACACTTGGAGGGACAAACCGTTTTACATCTGTGCTAACATTTAACTTCCTGGTTTCAAACAAAAATCACTTCAAAATAAAAATATTTTATAGCTAAAAAAATGCATGCAAAGAATCCTCTGTTAAGACGCTAGATGTACCACTAGATGTTTTTTTTTTCTTTTGTTTCCGACATATCAGAACCTCTCCCACACATTCGCGGTCGACTTTATTTGTCCTCCTCAGCTCTCTCCTACGTGCAAACTTCTCTCATCTTCCTGCCATCTTCTCCTGTAAGATTTTAACATACTGTTAAAAAAAAATACAGAGAGAGATCGTTCTCAGCTATTCCTTTCTGCGCTTGAATTTAAATACCCCAAACCCCAAAAAGTGAATACCAGGAAAACATTAATAACATTCATTTAAGGAAGAAAATACTGAATGACTGGGGTTAGAAAGTACCTTATAGTGACTGCAGTCAAGTACTGAACTTAAATCATTAAAACAAAACTATCTGATAGGTCACGGCATGTCGATGCAGCTAATTTGTAGACATTTTAAACTGTAAGAACAACTTAATTTCATCAAAAAACATTTCTCTATCACCCTGTTCCTTTTGAAGTAAGTATTTTATGTTGCTTGTGTGGTCAAGCAGCTGAAGAAAATCAGAAAATGTCTGTGTTGGGCATGAGAGTGGTGATTTTGCAGATGCTGCAAAAACAAGGGAGTCAGGGGATTTCAGTGTTTTTTGTTTTGATAGTGTTGCAGTCTTTTCAGCATGGTGTGTGCAGGGAGTGGGAAGGCAGCAAGTAAAAAGCCTCTCCACTCTTGTGTCAAGTCTTTTCGGGAGTGTTCACGTCTAGGTAGTGCATTGTTTTGTTCAGGGTTTAGTAGTGGTGACATGTTGCAGTCACAGGTTATGGCGTTTCATGGCTGAAGGTGCGTCACTGCCATGAGAGGTCAGTTGGGTAAACAAAGAGTCAACTTCAGTTTTAGGAGTGTTTGCTCCACAGCAGTGTGGCTATGTCACCATTAGGACATTATGACTGCCATGTTAGGCTGTTTGGGTGGAGTGTAATTGGTTCAGATGAAGGTAGAGTCCATAGTGCTGGTGTCCTGTGCACTGCGGGATCGAGCCTCGAAAAGCTGTTTTATCAACGCCGATTTCTCCTGTTCCAGCTGAGCGATGCGTTCGCTCTTCTCCGTCACCTCCTTTATGAATACAAAAGGAAATCAAGTAAGTATCGCACATGCTCCTGCAGGCTACTGTGATTTCTATCTATCGGGGGGTTTGTTGTTGGCGTCCAACCTGAGTGAGTAGTCGGTTCTGGTCCTTCAGCCTCTGCATGGCTTGAGGAGGAGCTGGAGGCTGGGAGCCCCCTGAGAGTGTTGCCGTCTGAGCACCACTGGGAGGAAATGACTGCTGGGAAAGAGGAACATGTAATACATGTAACACCAACAACCAGATATACTTCATACTTTAATTGTATTGTTCAGAAATCCTGTAAATGATCTATGGAATAAAACCAACTTTCTTTGACTGTTTCACAGGCAGTTTTCCTTGAACACTATTTTGTTTTGTTTAGTGTGGGAACTTTTGTTTTTCCTCCCCCAATGAACTACCACCACACATATAAAACACTGTTAATAAAACAACGATATGGAAGCAACCACTCACCATCCCAGTGCAGGAAATAAGTTCATTAATGCTGTGGTTGACTTCTTGCAGTTTGGGAATGAGAACATTCATGCGACTCTGGTTGGTTTCTGTGAAGAACTCCTAACAGGAGAAAGCATTGAAACTAAATTAATCCAGCAACAAAGTTCAAGGATGACAATGACACACATAGTCAAAAAAAAAGCAGATGGAAGGTAGTATTTGGAAAAACCCAACTCTCCTCAGCTTGCCTCATGTATAGTTTCTATACAACAAACATTACTACATTTCCCAGAATGCCTCTGTGAGAACCTGAAGCGAAGCCAACTAATAAGGCTTTAGAAAGTCAATGGGAGGAAGCTGAATCCAAATCAATCAAATTCTTAATGTTCAATATTGTTTAATTCATTATTATATTTAATTAATACTTTGGGCCATAAAATGTTATAAAATGTTATAAAACGTTGATCAGTGTTTGTCAAACCCGGAAATGACGATGTTCTCTAATGTCTTGTTTTGTCCACTAAGCAAAATGATTCAGTTTTAATGATTTCTTTGTCATGTAGAACAAAGAAACAAAGAAAATATTCACATTTAAGAAGCTTAAACAGTCAGAAATCTTGTTTTTATAATGAAAAAAGCTTCAAACAGATGAATCGATTACCAAAATAGTTGACGATTAATTAAGTAATCGATTAATAGATGAATTGTTTCAGTTCTATTGCCGTTTTTAAATCTAGACTCGTCTTGAACTCACTGTGCAGTGGGAGCTCTGGCCGACCTGCCGCTGTTTCTCTGCAACATTGTGGATTTGGCCCTGGTACCAGTCTCTGGCCCGCTCCACCACCTCCAGGCCTGCCAGCAGCGTGTCCTTCTCCTGCTCCAGCTCTTTCATTTGCTTCAGCTGTGAGGTGAAAGTTAAAAAGGGGGGTGGTAGGGGAATGAAAAGTGGGGACGGGAATGGAGTGAAATTGTGGGAGGAGAAGAAGAAGAAGAAGAAACATTTCTATCAAGAACAGACAACACTGGATTCCACAGAGAGACACGACAGGGAGAGTGTTCCGATTTCTATTAAGAGTAAATCTAATCATTGATACTCTGCTGCTGCCAGCAGTCTGCGTGGCAGACAGGCTCACATGTTTTCATGGGGGCATCTGCAGCAAACTCTTTTGTGCTGCTGGAGACAATGGCGCCGTACCAATTGTGCTGCACTCACTCCCATCACGAACAATGTTCAGAGGAGCAATCAGTCCAGCGTCATGGCAACTGCACAGCAACCTAAGAATGGGGTAAACGGAGGTCCCACTTCAACTATGGCCGCCCTAGTGTGTCTGTGTCTGCGTGAGTTGTGCTGACCATGCTGTCTATGTGACACACTGCTACAGTGCAGGCCTCATTGCTGGCATTCAGCCACCTGGTGTGTCATCCTTCTTTCCACCCATCACTCCATCCCTACGTCCTGCATGTAGCTCAGAGCACACCAGTGTTTGTCGCTCATAACCCAGGATACAAACTATCTAGATGACAACAACATTAAAACTAAATTTAACTCCTGTTACGCAAAAGCCTGATGAGAGAGAGAGCAAACAGGCAGAGTGAGAGAAGAGGCTTTTAGAGGAGGGGGGGTTCAGGGGTCCATGTCTAGAATGAAGCATGACCCAATGTCAGGCTGCATGAAAACCTGCTGTGTAAGAAAAAAAAAAAAAAAAAAGGGAAAGAAAGTAAACAGAGACAGGCAGAGGAGCAGCAAATGGCTGAAAGGTTATGGAAAAGTCTGAGCGTGTCTGTTTGCCTGCGCTCTGTTAGCTGAATATGTGCAGCGACACATGGACAATAACATGACGCCCACAGCACAATCTGTTTAACAAGAAAAAACACAAAGAACAACACGACAAGCCTTTCAAATGTATATATACACAAAGCCCAACAATACAACAGCAGGTGAGAGGCAACAACACTACAGGACAGTTTTTAGGCTGCAAACAATAAGAAATGCCAAGGTGATGTGTTGGAATTGGCAATTTTTCTACAATAAAAATGACGAGAAAGAAATGTAATTTAGCATTATAATAAGAAGCAGTAAATTAAAACTAAGAAAAGTTTGGATTTTTTGACAACACACACATTTTTTATATTTTCCAGTTTTATGAAAAATACCCATCAAATCTTCATACTAATAACTAACAGGCTAACAAACAGTTCAAGTTCACCCAGTATGCAGTTACTCAACTTACAGTTATAAAACACAAACATGTAGCAAATTCCAACTCTTGTTTGACACATGAGCGAAACACTGTTCTTGATTAAGTTTTGCCAATCAAATCTCATTCCAGCACAAGTCCACACCCTGCAACTCAACAAATATGTCGTTAACACAGACAGATTAAACCCTGATCATCACACACACACACACACTGACATTCCCAGCTTCAAATCCTGAAAGTCACTCACGACAGCAGCGTCTTCCAAGACCATATTTGTCTCTCAACTTCTCCCCCTCTCGTCCTACTCACCCAGAGGAAAAAGTGCAGGGCCTTGCTGCTGTAAAGACTACTGCTGAGTGGGATGAAGACAGTGGTGTAGGCTGCCCACACAGCTGTCCAGGCTGCTCCGGGCCGACCAAACGAATCCTCTACTTCTACTCGGCCCTGGGGCCCGACCCGGCTCACTACCATCGGGGCAGCAGTGGGCCTAGTTGGCCTGGGCAGTGGGAGGGACAGAGGGAAGGGGGGAGGAGGACAGAGGCAGGGAGGGTGGGAGAAGGAGGGGAGTCGGTCAATGAGCCTGCTCTGACACAGAGGCCAAGGGGAAAAGAAAGACGTGACGGCGACACAAGCGGGGAGAGGAGGCTGCGCTGGAGAGAATGAGATATGGTGAGGCAGAGGAAGAGACAGAGAGTGAGAGGAAGCATGGGCTCAGGGCTGGAGGTGGGAGGGGCAGAGTGAGGGGGAAGAAAGGGGTAATACAGGGATGGGAGGGACGTGAGGGGGCCAACTAAAAACAAATGGAAGCCTCCACTGAAAAGGGTTTTCCCAGTTCTTTATTAACTGTATACAGTATTATTTCCGAATGTCCATTGCTTCATGGTCTGCAGTGTGCCTTTAAATCATACAAACAATCATCAATATCTGTCAACGCCAATGTTTTAGCACTGCTTTCACCCAAATTAACACAACTAAAAAGAAAAACTAAGCTAAAAGTTACTTGGTGAGCTCAAGTCAAGTCACTCCTTTCCACGGAGTTACAGAATGTCTAAAACGAATGACTATTTCCATCAGTGATCAACCTGTCACTCCAAGAAAAGGCACAGCACAATATCTGGTGGCGTGAAAATCCAGGGACACCTTGTCCAGCAACAATCCACAAGTCAGTGTGGTTCAAACTAAAGCCCAATTTATACTCCTGCGTAAAGGGTTAGGGTTATGGAGACCCCTCTACGTCGCCGGAGAGCCTGTCAGAGAGCCTCTCCGTCGTCTCTGGCTGCACGAAATATATTTTAAGTGCCTGCCACTCCGTCAAGGGACAACAGAGACGGCAAGGGCTGCGATTGGTCCTCAGGACAGGCCGAGATAACACTGCTCTGTGCCCGCCACAGTGCGCACACCGAGCATCCACAGAGGCAGAGCTGATCAACGCCAACAACGTCGCTGCCAAACTATAAATACGTCATTCACCACATGTTTAGACTCTAAATGGCTAATTTCTTGCCTCAAATGATCTTAAAACTGCGTTCCGGGACAGAAAAAATGTTATTTCAGGTTAGAAACGGCCACTGTTTCAATGTTATTCAGCTGCAACAACCACAACAGTCTTTCTCTCTCCGACGCTATTGGTCACTGTAAACAAAAAAACCTTGCATAGCGACCCCTACTGATAGGGCTGGAAATTGCAGTGCATATCCGGCACCACGACGGAAAACTATGAAGGCTTGAGGGGTCTCCGTGGTTACGCAGTCAGATAACGCATTACGCAGTCAGAGAAGTAAAATGTGGCCTTAAGACTGAAAAAGCAGCAAATCCAAAGAAGCAGATCTATTAACAGTCTCGGCTCTACGAGTTGTATGTCCTGGGTTTTTATGCATTTGTGATTTTATTTTTTACCGTTTTCATTTGGGGAAACACTTTGAGCTAAAGCTTGTATATACAAGCTTTAGCTTGTGCTATATACAATTATATATTATTTTTTACCATGATACAATTGAAAGAAAAGCAATTCCACAATAATATACTGTAGTTTATACAACCAACAATCCAAAGGCAAAGTTTCGCTTCATCACTGATTAGATTTGAAGGAACTGAACACTACTGTGTGTCTACTTGTGTTTGTTTTCTCATTAGAATCTTTTCTGGCATAAACACCTTGAATCTGTCAGGACCAGTAGTCCTCATGGAGAAACCAAAACCAGTTCTTAATGAGACAGAACCTCATTTCTGAGGACCTGGTTAATTCAAGGCTACAATTTGAATTCTAAGTAGGTTGAGTTAAGGCAAGGCTTTGTTTGGGCTGTCTAAGTGGATGCAAGTCAATGCTGTGTCCTCAGAAGAATAGCTGTGCAAACCTGTATGCGTGTATGCGGGATACCAACCATTCCGTAATCCACTCCGTTGGATATGGTATGCCGCCTCTGCTCTTCCCGACTCCGCCCATGTCTCCTGGATCCGCCAGTAAACCCAGTTGCAGATTCGCTCTGAGATCTTGGTAAACCTGATTTTGCAACACCTGAGGAGAAACAAAGACGTTTTAAATCTATGTCGACACAACACTGCAGTCTGGAATTACTCACTGTAATCTCTGCATGTTTGCTTACTGCCTGTTGAACACGACTGGAATAACAGCGTAGGGATTAGACACAATCATTCATGGAATTATGACAGTTTAACTTGTTCAAACATGCATCTTGGAACATATCACACAGTGTAAATCATTGAAATATTAATCATCAATCATCATCATTAGTCTCCTCCCTAACACTTTAACAGTTACAGAGAAAACAATGTTTAAAACGACTTAAAAGACAGTGGCACTGTCAAAATTGGTCAAAATTTCAAAAACATTTAAAAAATAAAATAAAATGTAAAGTTGAGCTGAAATGTATTTGTGTTAACACCGTTTGCCACAGGAGGGAGCTGTACTCTAGAAGACACATACTGAACTCCAATGCAGTGATCACAGATGACATATAGACATAGCTTTGTTAAACCTGCTCTCCTTCTTTCTTTTCGCATGCACATATAATTATGGTCCCTTGTTCAAATTAATTGGAGGATGAGGAAATGTGCGAGACACCCGGTGATGAAACGCAATGTGGAAATAATGTCTTAAAGACACATTAGCTATCTTGATATTGTTGTAATCAGAAAATAGACAGACATAAGAAAAATGCTTTTATTGGCTTCTGCTGATCACAACGGGGGTGATTCTTTAAACCAGTGCTTCTCAATTGTTTTCTGTTATACCCCCCTTAGGATGAAGGAAACATTTCGAGCCACCCCTGGCATCGCACAACACCCCCCAAACTATTTAAGAGGGACTACTTTAAACTAATGTTAACATCTTTATCTCCTTTAGCTCCATTATTACCTTTTACAAGAAAAAAAACCAATCAATATCCTGTCAGAGAACACTCTCCATCTGTTGATGAAAACCATGTGAAATACTGAAGTTAGCGAACAATAGTGATGGATCCTGTGGTGCGGTTGTTGTGTCAGCTGTCATGTCCAAGAATGAACTGTGAAACCAAACTCTGACATCATGTCCAATTCTTCCAGTGGAGCTTGTATATTTCCATGTGTCCCTTAGCTGTCCATTCAGAGTGAAAACTTGAAAAAAATTGTGGTGATGTCCAGGGTGCTTTAATTCAGTGATCTGAGCTCTGGCCTTTCTGCTGTAATCTGGCCTAATACAGCAGGGTTTGGGCTGCATGTGAGAGATTACAGCATGGACACTGTCTGTATCTCTGAACCACGTGAACTAAATGTACAGCCACCTTAAAATGACGCCAAAATGGAACAACTGGGATGAGCATTACAAAATGATGGACTCATTCATAGATTTTGGGATGTGTCTGCAGAGATTCGCTTCCATTTAGCCATGAGATCTTTAGTGAGGTTGTTGACCACTGGCGCTGCGTGATGAATGGTTTTGAATTATTTCACACTAAATTGAGAAAATCCTTAAATACTTCACATTGTGCACAGTCATGTTAGGGGGCTGTAAACAAGCAATCTTTGAAGATTATTTTCATAATCGATTAATCTGTCAATTATTTTATAACGAATTCATAGATTATCCAAATAGTTGACAATTAATTTAGTAATTTGCAAACCACAAACTGCTTCAAACCAAAAGGCACAGAAAAATATGAGAACTTCTCCTTTTGTCTTTCAACTCTGTATTTATCCATCTATCTCTTCATCTCTCCAACTGTGTGAAAACACAACAGTGTCCTCAATGCAAGCGACACGAGCAGTGAAAGCCCAGAGGGCTCAACAGAGAAGCACTGCTCTCATAGCTCCAGACAGGCCTGAATCTATAAAGATCACGCAAACTCAGAACAACTGTAGTGTGTGTGTGTGTGTGTGTGTGTGTGTGTGTGTGTGTGTGTGTGTGTGTGTGTGTGTGTGTGTGTGTGTGTGTGTGTGTGTGTGTGTGTGTGTGTGAAAAAGAGAAGCAAAGCAAGAGAGAGAGACAGAGCAGAACTGCTGTGTGATTATGGGGTCTCTGCAACGACACCTCCAACCGACCTCTGATACGCAGGTAATAAGTGAACAAATGAACTTAATGCTGGCCAGTGCCTGTTTCCCACTCAGTGCTCCGTGGCCAAGACAACTCTGTCCTTACCCCACAAGCCAGATCATCAAGGTGGATAAATCTCTGAAGGAATTTCTGACATGAACTCTGACCTGACCTGGTGTTAACAACACCAATTATTTATCTGGACACCCATGGAGCAGAGGGCCTGAAACAGGCCTGTTTAAGATAACATGACATTATAGTGACCTGAGAAGTGCAAATTGTTCTTTATTTGTTTGTTCAATAGTTTTATGCCAATTCAAACCAAATCATAATCACTATAACTGTCAGAAAGGTCGCATGTGCAAGTTTTCTCCGTGTCATTCAGGCCAAGTGAACATGTTAACTAATAAAGTGTAATATATAATAATAAACTGTAAAGAAATAACAAAACACAATGCAAACACTGTGCACTTGTGTGTGTGCCACATAAATCACAGCATCCAACTTAATTAGAATACAAATCTGAGGAACATGGTGGACCAAATTCACACGAATTCAACTTCAAACATTTTTAAGACTCACATATAAATGAAATAATAGATGGTACAATATACCTGCCATTGCTTTCTAAATACAGGAAATGTTAATTTACAGGGTATGAGCTACAGTTACATTCAATTTAGACAAATAACAAACTGATTCGGGGTTGTTGTCTGAAGAAATGCATTGTTCAATTTTACATTTAAGGAGGAAAATAAAATGGCAATTGTCAATACATTCGAATCACAATACTTGTAGAATTGCAAAACATATCGAAATCATGACAAAAACATACTGTCCAAGCCCTTTAAATGTGTAGAAAATGTTTTCTACCACCGAGGAATCTAAACTATTTAAACATGGTTTTCTCATACTTTGTTTTCACGCTTACCTGGAGCTTGGTTCGGCGGTGACTCCAGATCAAGCGACTCAGAGGACCTGACCCGGCCCTGCTGAGGCTGTGTCGGTTTAGTAGCATGGTTCTGGTCACTTCTGAAACATCCTCCCTCTGGAGCCAAGGGAATCCGCTCCAAACTCCGTCCGGACCTCTCAAAGCCCGCGCTGTTGAACCTCGCAGGTCCACATGCGGGGAACCCGGGCCCCTCCTCCGGCCTGACCCGGCTCTGAAGTGAAGAAGCCCGGTTATGCTGCTGCTGCTGCTGCTGGGTGTTGGAAACATTACTCGGACCCAAGGGACGGACTTTGAGCTCAACCCGGGTCCCGCCACCACACGCAGACAGCGGTGCGGGTTTCTGTTGCGGGTTCTCAGCAGCCTGTGCTTTGAAGTGGCAGTTGTTCTCCGGGTTGAGCATGGAGTACCGCAGGCCCGCAACAAACCGCTCAAAGGTGAGGCAGCCATGCGGCGGGGTGACCCTCCTGAGGCAGCCCAGCACCCCGCCGGGTAGGTCCCGGGTGTCTGCGCCCTGCCAGCGGCTCTCAATCTCCGAAATGTGCACATAGCCTCGTCCAGCGTCATCCAAAATGTCAAAGAGTGTCCTCAGACTGTGGAGAAATGCTTTGGGCAGGCCATGTGTCGAGTACTCCGTCCCCTTTGGCTGCATTTTAGCACTTTTAAAGCTCTCCGTTTTGCCGTGAAAGGCTTCTTTTCTCGTCCCAACTCTGCCGTAAATCACCGCCGTCCCGTTCAGTTTGCACGCGCGGTCCGTCGCTAGCAAAGCCATGGAGGAACCGAACCAATCAATCAATCAAAACACGAGAACACAAGTAGGTTAACTTTATGTAAAGGTAAATATGAGCGTGTACAGTAATAGTAAGTGAGTAAGTAAGAGTTCCCCGCAGTCCAGAAAGGAAAAACACATCTAAAAACCTGATTTTTAAACTGTCTAACTTTATCAGTTTGGGGAATCTACCTCTCACACACGTCCCAGCTCTCTCTCTCCCTGCTGCTGCTGCTACTTTTCCACTTTTCCTTCTTCTGCCGAGGACCGCCCTTCAAACGGCTGTGCGCGAGAGTCCCGGAAGCAGCCATTGGCCGCGGTGTGCACGAGCTCAGCGCTGATTGGCGGAGAGTTGAGGTAGAGTCCAGTTTGAGTTGTGCTTTTGTTATGACTGACGCTGCTCAGAGACGTTAATATTCATAAAGACGTGGACATTTCAATGCACAGCACCACCTCCTCCCTTAATGAGAAAAGGCTGCATTAACTATCACCTTACAGGCTCCGCTTACTGACACACACGATCCCTTTGTTTCACCTCAACTTTTTGACTGTGTGATGAAAGGGAAAAAGGCCAAGAAGTCTGAAAGTTTATACTCAAACAAAACACAGTTTGCCTAAAGCAAGGGTCTGCAACCTGTGGCTCTTGAAACATGTGAAGCCATTCCTGACACTTAAATGCAGTCACGTGTACGTGAAAGTCCCATCCATGTTTGGATCCACAAACCCAGGCGGGTTTTCTCTATCATGAACTACATACAAACCAAATATTGCTTCATTTCAATTTCATTCATTGATTTGGGACAAACAATGGAGGCACATAATTCTGTGTTTTATTTGATTTTTTCTCCACTTCATAAGAAGTTGGGTATAAACAGCAACTTCATTCAGTCGAATCAGTTTTGCAACTCCACATTCATTTTATTTGGTTGGAGAGGGGACAAAAAATGGCTCTTTTCATCCTAAAGCATTGGTTCTCAAAGTGCGGCTCACGAGCCAATGGTGGCCCGCAGAAACATTTCTGGCGGCCCGCAATGAATTACAGTTGATAGTTTTAATCCAGGAGCTACTAAGCTTGTTAAATGTTTATTGGACAATAAACACCAATAATTGTAAACTGTAGAACTGCAATCTGGTCATTAAAATTATTATAAATGGGATTTCTTTCTGTTTTTTCCCAGTTTGTTTTCCTTTGGCGACCCTCAGTCCAATGTTGGGTTCCTAAATTGGCCCTCAGGTATCAAAACTTTGAGAACTCCTGTCCTAAAGGTTGCAGACCCCTGGCCTAAAATATAAAGCAACAACATAACAAAATTAGGCTGCAATGACCATTTTAACATATGTATTATACATATACTGAAATAATCTTTTAAGATAATGTTCTGTGGTAAACATTTTGTGCCTCAAATTTCATGCATTTTAAGATAATTATTGAATTTGTCACACTTTTCAAAATAGCCCTGACCTGTGTTCCTGACCCTTCTCTCTGAACTCACACCCTGCTCACAATTCAAATCCAACCCCACACGCTCTGTCAAAACAAATTGCAGCCATTTCTCACACATCAGTGACACGTTTTCTGTTTCTCCCTTTTTCGACGATGAGTCACAAAACGAAACTTCCAGTCGCTGCACAGGCCTGTGTTTATCCGTGGCCTGCTCAGACATGAATTCTCTGCCCGTCCCGTCATCATCAGCACCAACGTACGCAGTGATGAATGATGAAGATACTGTCACTCTGTCACAAAGGACTCCCTGTAATTTCCTTGCCTGCATGTTTATCAGTTCCACTGTACAGAGGCTGGAAAAGAGGACACAGAATCAGTGAAATAATCAATCACCAGAGCAAACACATGTCCCCCTCCCTTTAACTGTCACTCACACACCAGTTGTTAACTCATTAATTTAAGGGAAATGATTTTGACTTTGGGCTAGAGAGCAGGCTCAAATGCTCAATGACTAATAATACATGAGAAGAGAAGAGATTGTAGCACAGGCGTGGTTTTGTTTGTTCCACGTGAGTTTGTTATCTGTCTTTTTTTTTAGACTTTGACAGCATTTCAGGCTTGATTGTTATATGAGCAAAGAAAGACTAACTGTGAAGGAGAGGGGAGAAACACACACACACACACAGGTTTGTGCAGCTATTCTTATTAGGACACTGGACTGATTTCCATTCATTTGGACCGACTAAACAAAGCATTACCCCTGACCTTAACCATAACTAGTTGTTAATGTCTAACCACAAATGAAATCTAATTCTCTTAGGTTTAACTTAGGTTCTGCCTCATTAGAACCAGGTTTTGGTTGAGGACTACTGCTCCTCAATGGTGTTTATGTCAGAAAAGAGGTAACAAAATCACACATTTGTGCAGCATTTGAAACGAGGACCCTTATAGGGTAACACTTAATAATAAGTACACACTACTATCATTAGTTAAGCATTAATAAATATTGAATTCATCATTTATAACGCATTAATTCTCATTGGTATGTAGTTTATAAACAGTTCTAAATGTTTTACTCATGTGCTGAAGTGTTAGCATGTACTGAGCGACTGCTGGACACAGAGAGGTGAGAGAGCAGTCTCTTGTAAGTCAATCAAAGAGCTGGTTTGTTGGAGGTGGATGCTGATTGGCTGCTTGAGTACAGCAGCAATTTGGACACTGTTCCTCAGCTGATGGGATGAGTAAAACATTCATAACTGTGTTTATAAACGACATACTAATGAGTATTCATGTGTTATAATGATGAATTCAATGTTTGTTAATGCTTAACTAATGCTAATAGTGTGTACTTATTATAAAGTGTTACCCTAAAACCAGGTCTTAACACCAAAAAAAGCCCTTTAAAGATGTGAGGACCAGCCAACATGTGCTCACTTTCCCAAAATGTCCTCACTGTGTGGTGTATACAATTTTTGGTCCTAGCAAATACAAGAACACACACAGTCCAGTAACAGCTCAGCTCAGTGTGATCGTTTAAGTAACAGAGTCAGACAAATGCACACTCTCCTGCACCTCTATTCTCTCCTTCTCACGCACATACATTGCCTCTGCAACAACACCCACGCACCATCTCTGTCTGAGATAGGATTTAATAACCACGCCGAGTGGCTGCTAATCATCCCAGCAATGGTCTTGTGTCGTATCACTGGTCATTTTACTTCAGCTCCAGTTCCCAGATATTTCTGTCATGTAAACACACTCAAGACTTTTCTCTCATTTTGTCCCGTTTGCCTCGCTGTTTCC
Organism: Microchirus variegatus; assembly: GCF_963457635.1. Lineage (NCBI taxonomy): Eukaryota > Metazoa > Chordata > Actinopteri > Pleuronectiformes > Soleidae > Microchirus > Microchirus variegatus. The sequence goes on from NC_139817.1 coordinate 13,111,994, forward strand.
CTCTCGTCTTTCCCTTCAGCTGCATCAATGTGCATGTGACAAAGGATCTGAGAGCTTATTCAATTCACGAAGCCCCTTTTTTTCTCTCCACAGAAAGCGACTTCAGATCCTGCAAATCCCGGAGGTGTTAAATCATTTGAATGAGTCAGGGAGAGGACGAAAGTGAGAGGAAGCAAAAGAGGGGTAAATCACACGACAGAGAAATAGAAAGAAGAAATATATCTTAAACCAACGTCAAATTCGTCTCTTATTCACATTTCCTTTACTGTGAGAATTTCCTTCCCTTTTTCACTCTCCAGTGTGAGCCAGTGAGCTCTAAGAATTCCTTAGACTTGTTCTTTGCCTGGACTTTGGTCAGTTCATTTATTCAAGGTGGTAAAGTACGCTTGAAAGACTCTATTGTTTCAGTGGCCCGCACTGCATGGTGCCGAAGTTATGTTTCTAAAAGCTTATTGTACAAACTAGTTCAGCGTAGTCATATTTATTTATTTTGTGGAAAAGTTTCTGTATATGAGGCACAAAAAGTTTTGCAAGAGCTTTACATATTCATTCAAATAAATGTTGTTTTTTTGTCTTGTCTCTATAAAGCAGAGGATAAAGTGGATGGATGGATAGATGGAAATAAGCATGTACTTACATATTTCTTTTTTTCGTTGGATTATATTTGCTCCACTGAAACCACTGGCAGTCCCATCCAGCAAGCTGGCACAAGAATATGAAATACTGGTAGTTATATAGAAGTGGTATGCATACAGTGGCAGCTATAATCCTATAGCTGAGGCATTGGTGACTGACTCACTGCCTCTTGCCCTGAAAACAGGATAATGATTTTGCAACATAATTAGATTAGGGATGTCCAGCAATGCTGGTAAAATGTCACTCGATCATTTATGTAACACAGCGTTGGTTTGACTTTGTTTTTTGACAAACAGCCGCTACAGTAATACAGATAATTCCTGAACTGTAAATAATTCCTGACCCCTGAGTCTGTGAAATCCAAAAGCACCGCAAACTTAAATCTTAAATGTAAAAAAAAAGAATCTTCAGTGAAGTATATTAAAGGCATAAAAAGTGTAATAAAATCCAGGAGTCTCTTATTTTTATGGTTAGAAATAAACAGTTTATCATCAGCATAGTACATTTTCTGGGAATATTAAATTATATACAGCATACACATGTTTATTTGTGACCATGTTCAGTCCATCACATCGCCATATTTTGTTTCCCCAAGTGTCTTAGATTCTTCTGGTTTTGGCTCTGAAACAAAGACAGAGAAAAGGACATGTTTGGCGAAGTTATTTATCACAACTGAAGAGCGGAGCTGCAGTAGCTACAGTGCATATGTTAGAAAAGGACCTAGGATGAAATATTGATAAATACATGCTGTAAAAGAAATGATGACTGACTTTAATAAATCAACAATTTTGTAATTTTTCCAATATGGTTTAAGTAAAAAGATATTGTACTCACCCTGCTGTGGAGATTTGTCTAGGATTTTTCCTGTTTCCAGGAACAGCCAGAGATCTGAGCATTTCTGACTTTCCCGGCGAGTCACCGCATAACTGCCCACTGAGGACGCAACTGAGAGAGGAGAGAGGAGAATATACAGAGGCTGCAGCATTACCATCCATTATATACTCAGCACAAACACATTTAGTCTTGTTTCACTCCTCACCTACTGAAATGAGCAGGTTTCACTGAAGAGGATAAGGAAGCCTCCTCTGTAATGCCCACTGAAGGGCAAATAAACCAGTCGCTCCTACAAACATAGCAAAACTGTAAAATGTAAGATGGATGGAAAGAAAAGAACTTGTTACAATAACCCAGCAAACTGAAGGTCAACTAGTTTTTGATATACAGTACTATCATTTATTTGGGTACAATGAACAGGTATGTAGTCATAAGTAATTTGTTATATTAAAACATAAAAATAAGAACATGATCTGTTGCATCCAGTGTTATAATATATTATGTGATCTAAAGTATTTACATTCTGCATTGGGTGATATCTAAAGAAGAGAACAGCACCCTCCTGTGGTGAACAAATAACATTCCTCTGTAAATTCACACAGATATTTATAATATAGACACTGGGACATTCAATTTAATACCATTCAATTGAAGATTGGATCAGATCAATGACGGATGTAGAAACACTGGGCCAAAGTGTATAAGATTTGTTTTTTGATTTGTTTTATTGTTGTTGTTTTTTTTATCAAATATGATGTGTTCGTAACTAAATGCCTAATAGTGCTGTGGCAATCATACCACAATAGCTGTTACTTCTACTGTGACTGACTGACTGACTGAGTGAGAATTTGTAAACAAAAAGAAGAAGAAACTTACCAAGGATAAAGGTGCCTGTCCCCTTCATGAAGGCACGACTGACAGGCAGCATAACTCTCCAAACCCTGAAACAAAATTACTACATTCATTTTTACCGCTAAAATATGTTAATGCTGTTTTTTTTGCATACATTACACAGGTGTCGCAGTGTAGGGGAAGGATTAAATCTCAGTGTCCTCTGACATTAAGCGGCTGCATTGATACAAGGGACACAAAATAAGAAGTAAAACACCAAAACTCACCGGACGAACAAAGCGTCGTCCATTCTCCTGATACCGAAATTCACCATTTTGTCGGGGTTTTTTTTGTTAAGCTTAAAGTCTTGAAACAAAGAAATCACATTGTGTCACATGTCACATGTCAGTGGTGTTTATACATCCATGATCACAAAACCAAAACACTGCTGTCGTGAACACCACTTCCGTGTCTCAAACAAGGAAAACACGTCAAGAGAGTGGATCTGTGGTTTGTCCTCAAACAACAGCGACATCTAACAGAATAAAGGAGTACTGCAGGTACTCACGAAAAGAAAGTGAAAGTTTGAGTCTTCTGGTGTTAAAATACACATTAGCCATAACAAGAACATATATATACATATATAAAAAAATAATAGTAATCATACTGTTGATAGTACGGATTCGGGGCCACGTGTAAAAAAAATAAATAAATGAATGAAACTGAGATAAAAGTCAGAATTCAAATTTTCTGAGAATTCTAAGAAAAAAGTCAGCATTCTGAGATTAAAGTCAGTTCTGACTTTTCTCAGAATTCTTACTTTACTCTCATCAAGACTTTTTTTCTCAAAACTCAAAGATTCAACTCTTAAGTTTTGTATTACATTTTGTGACAACATAAATAAATCATACACATACAGTTATACACAAGGACATTTGAAAACAGATTTACGTCGTATTTATTATGTGCCGTATACATCATGTGAGTAAATATAATAAAATGTGCACTCACACAGGGGCTTTAGCACTAAACAATGCCACTTGTTTGTTTTTGTTTTATCACCGTACATATGAATTAATCCATAACTGGCTCCAACAGTAGTGTCAGATGTAAGCTGGGGAATCTGTCTTTGTGTCAGTTCTGCGTAGATTTCAGGCCGACCTCTGTGACCCCTCTGGTGAACTTTGACTCCACGGTCATTTGGCCAGAAGAAGAAGAAGAGACAGCTGGAGAGACGAAATCCAACTACCGCTGAGACACAAGTAACAACACAGAGGCTCAAGTTACCGGACTGAGCAGCTCAACATCTGTTATTTGTTACATGAAGAGACGGATCCATTGATGCATGGGCTTCAGAGATAAAAGAGATGACACCACAGTGTTATAAAGCATGTAAGTCATCATCAGGAGCCTGATAAAGGTCCAGTGTGAGATTTAGGATCAAAACTGAACTGAATATACACCATCTGTACTTGGTATTTCTTGGTCGTTATGATGTAAAGTCTCAAATATCAAAATGATGTTGGGTGCCACACACACACACCAGTTGTGAGACATTTTAACCAATCAAGTTTCAGGATTTTCTAATAACTATAAATGCAAGAGGTATGAATGAATGACATCACAGCAGATTATAATCAAAACTCAAGAAAATCTCATCATCACCAGTGTCATACATAGCCTGATTTTAAGCTTTAAAGCATTTATACACAGTCTTGTATAAAGACCCAACCAGAAAATGACTTAAATTGAAGTCACTTTTTGTAAAAGTCTTAAAGTAAATGACATTTGCTTTACTTAAGTATCAAAAGTCATCTGTTTTCTATTTTTTTTAAAAGTGGCATTTTATACATTGTTATTTCATAAAATATATGATTATACAGCGGCACTGTGTAATTTTCAGGCCTTTTCACGACATAGTGTCCTGTATCTGTGTTTGTTTTGTCATTTTTACGACACACAGCAGTAATGCCCTGTTGGTATTTTTACAATAGCAATATTATTTCAAATTCTATGTTGGCATTTCATGATATCCTAAAGGCTACTGCGGAGTTTGTGTCACTTAAAACATTTTTGTTGCGTATGTGAGCATAGACTATACTTTTCAGTTGATTGAGTGATTTAGTCACCTAATTAAAAACATTTCACTTTCATTTGTTAAAACGTAATAAACGTGACGATTCAGACAAATCGGGCAAAATGTATCTTAATATTATTGTCAGGCTTTGATTAAAATTATGCAGCTGCCCTGTGTGAGTCCAGCTCTCAACAGGTTGGTGATTTCAGTTTCCATCGATGGATATAAGAATATTTTTTGTCAAAGAATCAATTTATATAAGCTAACATTTTAAGATGAATTTAACATGGTTCTAGTTCTCACACCTACACTCACTCAACTCCAAAAATTGAGGTTTCATTTTATTTATTATCATTTTACATTGGAAAAGCAACCGTCAGTTATCCCAAACTGCACTTCCATTCACATATTGTAGCTTTTTATTTCTAGGTGATTAATGCGTATATTCTTACAAAAAAAAAGGAAAAAGAATAGAGTTCAGACACAATCTGTACACTTTGTCCAAATCACGCCCCTCCTGTAAACCCATCTTTGACAAACACGCTAACACGGTAGCCAAGTTTTAGTGCAGTGTTGAAAACCCGTTCACACACATATACAAAAGAAACAATCAACAAGTCGCATGTGCGTGTGTGAATTACATGCAAATAGGGCTGAAACAAGCGATCGATTACAAAATTGTCAATTGATTATCAATTCATGAGTTTGAGTGATTTTTCAGCTTCTGAAACGTGAATATTTTGCCGATAACAAAGAAATCTTTTTGCAGTGTGGACAAAACATGACGTATTCATTTCAAAGGTTTGGGTAACACCGATCAACGTTTTTTTTTTTAACACTTTCTGACATTTTATAGACCAACCGACGACTTGATTAATCGATAACATGAAAGACAGATCGATGAATGTAATCGTTAGTTGCAGCCCTACATGCGTAAAAAGTGTGTGGGCTCCTCAGCGACAGACACAAGAGGACATGTCAAAGAAGGTGATCACCGAGTAATACAAGGAAGGCAGGCTATTAAAGAAAACCGACTCAATTTCACTGCCGTGTTTTAGAAAAAATAAAGAAGAAGAAGCTGGAAACAGATCTGTCCAGACAACCATCAAACATAATTAAAAAGTACGGGTGTAATTCAAGTTTCACACTCCAAGGCGTCTCTTGTGTGGAAGATTTTAGTGACAATGAAGGTGTGCAGTGTTTACATAGAAAATCTGGAAGGGAAAACAGTGAGAATTCATTCATCCACTCATTTTCATTCAGAATTATACAAGGACAGAAAAAAAACTAAAAAAAAGCACAACAAGTGAGAGAGGTGAAATTAAACCGATGCGACAGCGAGGTGCCACGCTGTCCACCATTCGCCACATCAGCCGTCAGATATCAAACAGGACAAAAAAGCAAGTTTCACAATCAAAGGGTTTTAAATAAATATAGCTCCATTGATAGAATTTTTCTTCAAAAAAATAACCTTAAGAGAAAACACCACGCTCCTACCCCAGCCTCCACACCACAAACCTGCAGATGTGAATTAAAAACAAGAAAGAAAAAAAAAACAGTTAAAAGACAAGCGTGTGTTAAAACCCAGCTGAGGACTGACTGGAGGGATTCACACCAGATCAACCAGTACCAAACCACAGAGGAAGAGCACACTTTGGTAAAGACTATTTCCTCCATGTTGTTTCCATAGAAACTGTTTTCAATTTTTTCCCCCACCATAACAAAACTCTACCAAAGTACCAAATAAACCAGGGACAGCATCTTTAATGATTTAGTGAACTGCAAAAATTGTTCTAATACTTTTGGCATTGAAAGTCTTTGTACTACATCTTAAGTGGCGAAACAGGCTAGATAAAACTGATTCGAAATAATTAATGGGTGAAAAAAAAAATAAAGCCTTTACTTGGCAACTACTTTATTACAGAACAGTGAAAATTTGTAACCCACCAGTTTATGATTAAATATGAAATTTAAAAGTGTGGAATATGGCCCCATAAGAAAAGAACATTAATCTAACCCATTACCCACGTTAACCATTTCAACGTCCTTCAGTACATATTGGCAGAACACTCACATACACACACAAGCACACATATATACACACACACACACGCAGGCGCGCACACACACACACACACAATACTGGTAGTGAGGTTCAATCAGTGAAATCTATCTAATGTGTGTCTTGGCTGGCTGCGTAGTGAGGACGACAGACAGTGAGGCGGCGTGGGTGCTGATGACCATGAAGACGGCAGCCATGCACACCAGCGAGGTCAGAGAGGGAGCAATACAGTGAAAAGGTCCATGTCCAATTGTACCAGCTCAACGACTGGTACTGTAGCCCCTGGGTCCCCCTCCCCCTCCCCCGATATCGTACATCGTCACCGCACCCAGCAGCCCCGGTGAAGGAACACAAGTGGATGACGACAAACTGTCCCATGTTCAAACTGTGGTCCAGAGCAGCATGTCCAGTCTGTCAACAAGACGACCCCCACCCTCCCCTCCCCCACATACAAAACCATAGCAGCAGGTAGATCTCAAGGGTCTGCCTCCTCGAGAAAAAAAACACAAAAAAAAACAAAATAATAATAATTATAATAATAATAATAATACACTTTCCCCGTCATCCAAATGAAAAGCAAGCTATGGAGAACTACCAGTTCTGGGAAGTGGCAGATGTCTTTTTGCTGAATTCTCCCTCCTCCGTCTTCTTTAACACCCCACCGAATCCAATAAATCAAGAAACATTGTCCACTGTCGTTAGTCTCTTCTCAGCAAATTTTCCCCCCATTTTGCACTTCATACCCCTCCATACTCCTTCCATCCTCTCCCAGGCGAGGATGAAGGCGGATCATCGTTCGGGCTCCGACTCCAGGGCCAGCACTCGCTTGCGCTCGCGGCACTGCTTCTTGTGGGCGGGCCAGTCCCTCTGCTGGCACTGGGAGCCACAGTAACGCGCCACCTGACAGCGACCGCAGATGTTGAACTCCCGCAGCTGTGGAAAGATGAGGAGCAATGTCGCTGTTGGTGATGACAGTTCACTGCGCACCTTGGCAAGAATGTCCTTCTGAGAGGGCATGACTTTTGTTTAAACCTAAAGTAACGCTTTGATTTATTATTTTCTGCACTAGATAATAAAAAACAAGGAGCATGGCCAAATGTTTAACAACTACACTCTAATGCAAAGATGAGAGGTTAACAATGATTACACTTTAATTGGCAAAGAACAATCAAATTAGATTGCAGCCATGGCAATTTGGGGTAACACTTTATATGAAGTACACACTATTAGCATTAGTGAAGCATGAATTAATATTGAATTCATCATTTATAACACATGAATACTCATTATTCTCATACTCATACATGTGCTGAAGTGTTAGCATGTACTGAGTGACTGCTGGACACAGAGAGGTGAGAGAGCAGTCCCTTGTAAGTCGATCAAAGAGCTGGTTTGTTGGAGGTGGATGCTGATTGGCTGCTTAAGTACAGCAGCTATTTGGACATTGTTCCTCAGCTGATGAGTAAAACATTTATAACTGTGTTCATAAACTACATTCTAATGAGTATCCATGCATTATAAATGACAAATTCAATATAAACCCTAGTCACAGCTTAACTCAAGTAAATGAGAAGCCTTTGTTTATTATACAGCACAATTTCTTTAATAAGAAAAACAACAGTCAGAGAACATACCCTCCTCTCAATGAGTGAACAGGGAGGATAATGACACTCGTAGTAGGTACAGGAGCACTCCTCTTCCTCCACCAGCTCCCCGTTAGCGTTGTAGTAGCGCGTGCGGCTTAGCTCCAGATACTGCTCCTCCACCGGGTCAGCCGGCACCTGCTGGATGGCCAGCCAGTAGAGGGACTGCTCTCTGGATACACGAGAAGAAGAAATATTACATCGACGTGTACAGTACATGTTTGACTTTTGAGTCCCACTTCTCTGTTCTTTTAATAACTTCTAATTTGTATTTCTCAGCAAACGCACAGTGCACTCTTTTCCTCAGGCACATGCCAACTTAGGGCTCACTCCATTGACAAACTTAATGGTTCTTACCTTTGCTTGCTAGAAATCTCCTCTGGCTTGGGGCTCCAGCCCACTGGCACCAGTCGTAGGTTGTCTAGCCTGTTGTCCACCGTCACAGAGTTGATGTGAATGACTTGAAAACTGGGTGCAATGCCTCCTCTGTGTTTCTCCCTGTTTCATAACATGCATCCAGATTAGAAGTGCTACCACTTATAAAATGACTTAAGTCAGTTTAAACACTTTAACAATGGCGTGATTGGCTAGCAAGACCACAGTGCCATCCAATGCAACACATCATACACACTTCAAAACTGCACAAACTTCTTCGCACGAGTCAACTGCAGAATTCTACACTTTCTCATTAAAAAATATCAGCAGCTCATTTTAAAAGCGGTACAATATGATACTGGAGTGAAACATCAACATTCACTCAATTCGACTCGACAAATCGTGGAGATTTATTTTTGAGGAATCAATGTATTATGAGGCTCTACACTAAGTAAATAGGTTATTGAGGGATCATAATATGGGTCTATCATGACCCGTAGGTCCCATTAAGTACAACTCCACAAAAGGATCCTTCCCCGCACAGAATCAAGTGCAGATACTCCAACAGAAAAAAACATGTTTGATCACAAACAAATCACTTACCAAAGCAACTCATGCAGCGGCCTCCCTGCCCAGCGGCCTTTACCAATGTCAAAAGCATAGGCGAAGATCTTAGCTCCGTTACCATCGGCATCGACCTCCATGCGTGCCTGGAATTTGAAAACAATGCAATGGTTTTAATATATGAACAATCAGCAAAGCAATGACAACCATAACTCACTGATGAACGAAGTTACCTCAAAGGCATAGTTTTCCACCAGTGGTATGTCCTGCTCATCAATTAGAGTGTATTTTGTCTGAAATCGAAAAAGCAAATTCACAAACTCAAATCACTGACATTTACTGGTGCAACAATGTTATGCAACAAACACAAAACTTTATCAGAAATATGAACCTGAAAAGGCCAATAAGAGCCTGACTATATAAACTCAAATACCATAATACTATGGGCCACATTTGTCTTCTCATCAATGATCTCAGCTTCTGACATTAAGAAAATAGGTGAGTAGACTGAAATGTTGAGATGATTCAAACCTTAATTCAAGGTTAATTAGCAATTTCACCATGAAATAAGTACCGTAAAGTGGACTTCTTTGAGCATAACAGATGTATATCAAATATTAAAATTTAAAAAAGCAGCATCTAATGTCAACCATTATAGAGCTACACGAGCATCGTCGGTGGGTGTGACACTGTCGCCCCATGCTTCCACGAGAAGTGAAACGGTTGTTGTACACAAACATGCAATGTGAAGCTTCCCATCTCTAGTCTCGGACAATAATGTGGATTTTTAAACGCCAGCGTGGAAAGGATACGCGTGATAGCCGAGTGGAATACAGTCACTCAGCAGGTGGGCGAACTGAACTGTCTGCACCGTTTATCCGGAGCGTGAGAGTCTTGTGACACCAGCAGCCAGGAGCGTTTCTTTATCCACATTAATCGACAGCTCCGTGGCGGAATCACAATAAACCACAACATCCTAATAATAAATTAATAATAATACTTATTTGCGTGCACAGCTGTGGGTCAAACTGTGCTGTTTTGCCGCTGCTTTGTCACGTTGCACAAAAATAATCCGTTTATACACAGTTACATGCCGACGGCTTCCTCATGAGCGGACCGTGTAATCCAAACAGCAGCTAGCGTGGCACTGCTAGCTCAGCCCCCGACAGCTAACGGGAGCCGTTGTTGACAAGAAGCCACGAGCCCTCTGTGTTTGAACAACACCCGACACCGACAACGACAGAGAAGTCACTGCGAGGCTTCACTTTATGGCGATATTTCAACGTTTAATGGTGGCTCACAGCTAGCAAATCCTGCTAGATGCTAAGTTTGCGTTAGCTTCTCCGCGAGCCTGTGTGGCAGTAGATGAACAGAAAACCAGTATGGCTCGGCAGAGTCGGCTTTCGTAATTCGCTCAAATTACAGCTAAAATGGGCAAAGCTGCGATAGTGCCACCGGTTAATGCGTGCCAACCGGTTGCTGAGTAGACTAACGGCTGGTCAACGTCTCTACTAATGTTTTTCCAGCGCATTCTGTGATCCCGCGGGCCCTCCCCCGGCCGCACATGGCAGCCCTGGAATCAAACTCACCTTCCCGGCCACACGGCCAAGCCGTACGATCCCGAGCTTAAAATCCGACATCAGGAGGATGGAAGGTGACGGACGGGCGGCACGGGATCCAACCTGAGCGTTGGTGTGGTGTAGAACTCGCCGGGGCGGCCCCTTATTCCCCGATACCAGCTTGGGTTCACTGGTTGGGTGATCGGGATGACTCCGAGCGGCAGCCCAGCCTCGGTGACACACACATACACCGCTGCTGCTGCTGCTGGCGCAGAACAGAGCGGGCTGCTGGGGGTGGGGTCACATGAGCCGCTCACCTCACTGTCCAATCACAATGCACGTTCTCTTTTCCTAGACGGTGGACGCAGGATCACGCTGTCCAATAGAAAACGAGTATCTCTGTTACACTCGCTACGTCATCACACTCTCGTGACTATTTCCATCCATGTTCCCGCGAAATGTTTGAGGCTTCGTCGCTCTTTAATAAAAATGTTAACCGGTGTGTTTGACGTCACGGTTATTGACGTTTATCATAAAAATACGCTTGATGCAGACTATTGCCTACGCCATGCATCGAAATCTGATATACTGCATTACACTGATGTACATAAATACATAATAATAAATAAAGGTGTTTACAAAATGTATGCTGTCTAATCTTTTGTTGTTGATGTGTCTTAGCTACGTTTTAAGCTTAATGCTTAAATAACAGATAAAGGTTTTAATCAGATTGCATTTGAATGTACAAGTTCTTTTTACATATATATCTTTTTAAGCATTCTTAATGTTAATATTAATTTGTCCTGGGTTTGTACTGCAATCCCATCATATTATATTCATTTGTGAATGTACAATGTGTCATCATTGATATTACTACCTGTGAAGGTAATAGCTATTGTCTTAGGATAAAGCAGTAGATAATGGATGGACGGACGGATGGATGGGTTTTGTGATAGTTTGCAAAAAAATTCTGCCGTTTTAAAATTTTAAACAAGTAAAAGCACACATGGAGTGTGTGGAGTATGCAGTCTAGACTTTGTCCACAACAGTTTTGCATGATCAGCACCTGTGACATTGCTTGGAATACAAAAGTCATTTCATGATATAAACCACTTGTTTTACCACAGTGTGTGTCAAATGTCTGTTTGTACGTTCATCAGTCTAAATTACCTCCAGAACCTTGTTTTTTTTTTTTTTTTATCACGTGGTCACCTTCAGGACATCATCTTTGGAAGCTGATTTGAAATCCCATCACGTCACATGATGGTCCAGTCAGTAAAGTCCAAGAGCACCCTCTGCTGATCAGGAGTAGTATTACATCGAAAACCATTTTAAATTGAAGAGAGCGAAAAACAGAAAAGAGATTAGGAAGATCATCTTGAGTTCACATTTCTAAATCAATGATGTTGCCAGTTACATTCTGACTATAAAAGTAGGGACTTGGGACACAATTAATAAGGAATGAATGGTAAGCATTTCAGTTTGTCCAGCTGCAATAACAGCTTTGTTTCACCTGTTAAAATACAGAAAACCTTTTGATACACTATTATTATTTTTTCCTTAATGTACTGCCTATTTTCCCCATTTTACCCTATAACATTATAATAATAATAATAATAATAATGATGATAATAATGCATTTTATTTATATCACAGTTTACATTTACATTAAATCTGAAAGTACCACATTAAAAGCAATAAAAGCACAAAAACACCCTTTAACGCACATTAGAACTTCATATATAAACTATTGATTGGCTCTCTGGTGGACAGGCAGGGCATTGCACCACCGTGGAGCTGTTGCCTGGAAGACTGTCTTCCATTGTGTGCAGCTTAGTCCTGAGGGGGATTAGACGGTGACTGGTGTGGAAATTGTGGGGGTTTGAGGAGTTCCTTGTCAAAAACTCAGAAATGGGGCTGCAACTAACGATTCCTTTCATAATCGATTCATGGGGACATTTCTCCAGGCGCTCTGGTTTTTCTCCCACAATCAATACATGTATGAATGTAAGACATTGTGCAATTTTGGTTGTATGACAATTAAATATAATTTCCTTTCCTAAATGATGATGTGGGGCAAAGAAACCAGAAGACATCAATTAATCGTGTTGTTATTGAGAAGACCATAGAATTCACATGTTCACTTCTTTCTCACAAACACAAACACAAACACACTGTTGTCTGATACGTGATCCTCTACCCCTTGCACTTACTAGTTTTACCATTTACAACAGTCTTTTATGATGGTTTAACAATGGTATCCTTGTGCCTCAGCTGTTCTCAAAGTAAAATGCGTGGAAACCAAGCCAAGCCATGATTCTGTCAATAACTCCTATCCCATTACCCACAGGTATGGAGCTGGAGGGAGTGGGAGACGTGTTGTTCCTTGTGCTGATTTGTTTACCTCTGAAATTTTACTATAACCATCAACCAAGAATGTTTAATCTCAGCTCAGGCTAAACAAAGGACACGCCTCTTCGTTGTATCTCTTTTTTCCATTTTTTATGCCACTATCACACAACAGTTAGTTGCTTTTCCAGACACTGGGTGTTGCTCACTATTGCTAAACTGAACTGTCTCCTCTCTGAGGTGTGGCTGCACCTCTGATCCCTGGGCATATTCATATGATGAGACAGCAAAGTATCTACCTATCCACCCTGGAAATATTAATTATGTTATCCCACAACTGGATCTTATGTAAATATTATAACTGATGCAAGTGCCTCAAGAAGAAACTACCTAATAGAGGTTATAATCTTAATATCAGATTTGTGTGTAGTATTCTAGAGTTTTCTAGACTAAAATAAAGATACAAAGAAAAACACTGACCGAGTGAAAGAAAACCAAAATAAGTTCAAGTTTCCTTTAAGCAAACAAGTTATTCCCTGTTTGGTCACTGCAAGACAAGTTCTGTTACGCAATACTATCAGACCTGACCGAGTGTGTGAACTCAACTCGAACAGACATGTGTTCATGTTTAAAACGTACACTTAAACTGTGTTGGTTGAACCTTACAGTCATTTTTAATACACATTGTTTTCAATTAAAGCTAAGAAGTGTTCATTTTGTGTGTGTGTGTGTGTGTGAGTAACTATCTGTGTGTGTGTACCAGGTATTCCTTATGTTGTGGGGACCTTAATCTGTTTACATAGTAACATTATGAAAACCTGGCTTCTTTATGGAGACAGCAAATCAAGTCCCCATAATGTAAATTAGTAACATTTTAAGACATGTTTTAAAGGGAGGCTGAGTTTAGGGTTAGGGTTAGGATTGTGTGTGCGTGTGTGTGTGATTTTTTTGCTTGCACTCGGAGTGTTTAGTGGGATCAAACCAATTGAGTTCATGGCCACCAAAATACTAGGACTGCCCCTGTCAGGACTCATTTTTGTTTCAATAAAGTGGGTAAATTGTATTTATTTTACAAAAGTAAGATACAACAACTATTGTAAATTATTCCTTTTATTACCAAGTTACATGTATAGTAATAATTTGACTTTCGAGGATGTAATAGTGATTTATTACACTTCCTAACTAACCAACCTATTTAAATAGGTTTCACTTTTGGTGACAGTGGAGTTTCATGAGGGAGAAAAAAAAAATGTTTAAAAGAGAAACGAGGGAGAACAGTTGATAAAAGAGGACGTTATTTACATGTAAATGCTAGATTATTTTGTGAAGGAGCAGTTAGCAGCTGACGCCCAGATTAAACAGCAGCAGTAAAAAAAAACACCAGAGCAGAAAGCTCTGACCTCTGCTGAGTGTTGTGTTACTTCCGTGTTCCGCTCACCTGTTACACCTGTGTTACAGCCGCCGCTGCTGCTGCTGCTGCCGCCGCCGCTGCACCTGCTGTTATTACCGCGTCATGTCGGCGGAGCTCGTACCGCGCGTCCTAACATGCTCACCACCGACACCGAGTGAACCGGAGACGTTCAACGGCGTGATCGCAGGCAGGCAGATGGACACTGAACAGCCCATTTTCTCCGTACTGAGCGGCGGTGCGGGGCAGAAGAGTGGGGGAGACGCCGCGGTGCGTGTCGGTGGAGGAGGTGGAGGAGGAGGAGGAGGAGGAGGAGCGGCGGCCTTCTCCTCACCGACTGCGACCATCTCCGACACCGAGTCCGGGATCTTCTCTGGGGAGAGTGAGCTCTGCGTGGAGCACGAGTCCGAGCTCGACTGGTTTTGTGGCACCGAGCAGAAGCTCATCTGTTCCCACTGCGCCATCGTGGGCTCCTGCAACGGACACACGGTGACCCCACTGGCCACCAGAGTCTCGTCAATCAGGGTGAGTGCGTGGACGTGGAACCGACCTGAGACCAGTGAGGGAGCTTTTACAAATTAAGACATTTGTATGCGGTAAAGTTATTTGAAATAATCACGATGAAGTCTTGGAAAGGTCTAACACTGCTTATTTTAAAGTTAAATACACAAAATATGTTTAGTATGTAACATATATGAGGATCTATTGGCAGAAACTGAATGGCTCGATGATATTTTTTCAAGTACGATATTATATCGATATCTGGCGATACCATCAGCGACAGTACGATATACTATGAAAAAAAGAGATATTTTGTGTTTGTTTATCTCTTATCAGAAATCACCAGAAATTAATACAGCGCTTATTTTCCCCATATATTTTACAGTGTTCTGCTTTTGCCAAGATTTTTAAGGTCATTAAAGGTTCACCTCGGTGCGTAGGATGTTCTGTTAGGACATCCTTTTTGTGAGGAACGTTGACATATTAAGAATATTCTATCCATGGACAATATGCAGTTTTCTTCATCTATAGTGTGAGGAGAGGAAGTAGTCGGAAGGGAGAACGCCTGCTGCCAACTAGTGGACAATACAAACATAATTCTTCCATTGTGTTACATATATTCTGCTTTTATAAAGGAGGAAATAAACAGGCCACAATATGAATCAGTTAAATGCTGCTGCTGCTATTTATTTTTAAATTGGCTCCTTTCTTGTTAAAAGGAGTCCATCGTTTTTCTTACTCACATGCAGCAGTAAAATGAATCCAGGAAGGATATACATTCAGTTTGTGTGAGGGAGTTTGCCCTCTAACATCAACATTCTGTCGTTATTAACTTTATCTACTTTTATGAAAGGTTTCCAAAGCCAAACGTGACAAAAATGTGGATCTGTTTAGTCACCCTATCAAAGATGGCAGCCGGTGTGATTGAAGCCACATGGACTGGCATTCTGTCTTGGGTGTGTCATGTTTTGCATATGACAACATTGGCGGCCCCTGATTCCTCAGTGTGGTATTTGAAAAGACAGGATATTCTGGTTGCCTTTCCAGCTGATCAAGCTTGTGTGTGTGTGTGTGTGTTTGTGTGTGTGTGTTTTCATTAGAACCAGCTGGTAGATGTGTGTGAGAAAATGCAGCTGAAGGCGCTGAGGATCGAAAAGTTCCTCGACCAGACACTGACAGGCAAAGAGCAAAAGCTTCAGGTGAGATATACACACACACACACACACAGTGGCAAACCCAACACACACCCCACCACAGTTTGTTGACATTGGGTGGATCGTTTTTTTTGGTTTTTAAAGTCACGTTTGACAACAACACAGCTGTGCTTTGTGGACACACGGTGGGTTTCTCTTCATCTGGATTAGCGCCATGATCATTTGACTTTTCCTATACCTAAATATTGAATTTGTTGTGACGTCTTCAAAGATCTTTTTCCATAAGGAGATTGTTTTGCAAATGTAGATTTCATGGTAAGACAATCAAGGGTTGAAATTAATCGTCAACTATTTTGATTATCGATTAATCAGTTTGAAGCGTTTTTCATGATTAAAACAAGATTTCTGATTGTTCTAGCTTCTTAAATGTGAATATTTTCTAAGTTTCTTTGCTCCACATAACAAAGAAATCATTAAAACTGAATCATTTTGGTTTGTGGACAAAACAAGACATTAGAGAACGTCGTCGTTTCTAGGTTTGACAAACACTGATCAAGGTTTTTTAATGTTTTCTGACATTAGTTACAGCTCTAGTTGAAATAAAGGTTTTATTTGCCCATTTGTTCTCAGTGCGTCGCCCCAATTCAACAAAGCAAAACAAACACGTCTCTTTCACTGCGTGGATATTTATTAACCTTCCTCTTAATAAAATGGGTCTGCGAGAGGTCAAAGGTTCAGATTCCTGTAAATGTAATTAATCAGGCAACAGGATAATAAAACAGTCCTCAGGTAAATAACAAGGTATTGAGAGCACATTTAAAGAAAACATGTAGTGCCTCTGACATCATCAGTGTCTCGCTCACTAAGTCTGCTGTCAATTACCTACATGCATGCCTTCTAATGTGCTTTGTTTATGTTTTACTTTCCGTTCATGTGTATTTTCTGTTTTGTTTTTTCCCTAATAAGTGTTTTAACTGCATGATACTGAAATCTAGAGAAGCATCACTCCCATCAACATGATAGGGATCAGCTGATTCTGAATCAGAGAATTCTTCCTTGAGTCATAACCAACGTCAACATGAAAATCCTTTCTTGACTTAGTTCACAAACAAACAAACAAACAAACCTCCTCCACGTTGACCTCTAAATATCTGACACAGTGGAAACTCTGTTGCCGGTCAATAATCTTATCAGTCAATCTGTGTCAGTGTGAAGGATCGCTCGTATCCACAGGTGGAAAGAGTACTGGAATATTCTACTCAAGTAAAAGTACCGCTATTTTGATAACATTTTACTTAATTACAAGTAGGTAGCTTGTTTAAAGTGTACTCAGAGTAAAAGTTACTGAGTTAAGGTTGGGGTTCTTGTGTCGTGCAAAAAGCACACGGGGACACAAATCTCACGTTAATTGTTCTTAATTAAAGGCAAACCTTTACAAATTAAAGTGCTGACAAAATGAAAGATGTAAACACTGAATGCATCAATCAAAACGGGTCAAAGTTCACGCATGCTTTAACTTTATCCTTAATTAGCATCAATTCACCTGTCTTCGTCCTCAATCATACGCATTCAGGCACTTGTACGCTCATAAATCCAAGAAGTATTTTATTTTTAATAACTTAAAAGTTAGAGTTGATTTATTTATATCAGCCTTTATTTAGCAGGTTAATTGAGATTGAGGATCTCTTTTTCAAGGGAAACCTGGCTAAGGGTTAGGGTTGGCGGCAGCAGAAGCACAGTTACAGAACATTAAAACTGGAGCTGAAACTCCACTGTGAATTATTTAAAAAAAATAAAATAAAAATTTAAAATCTCTTTCCTAATTTGTTTCCAAAGTAGTAATGACTTCCATGTTACCGTCTTAGAGGAGAAGAAGGAGGATGTTTGCCCAGTCTGGTTTTGTAGATGAACACATACCAGTGACTGACAAATACAAATACATATTGACGGTCATAAAATGTTAAAATGTTAATAAAGCATTGATCAGTGTTTGTCAAACCTGGAAATGACGATGTTCTCGAATGTCTTGTTTTGTCCACAAACCAAAATGATTCAGTTTTAATGACTTCTTTATTATGTGGAGCAAAGAAACAAAGAAAATATTCACATTTAAGAAGCTAAAACAATCAGAAATCTTGTTTTAATCATGAAAAAAACGATTAATTGATTATCAAAATAGTTAGCGATTAATTTAGTAATCGATAAATAATCATTTTAATCAATTCAGCTCCAAATGAATCTCAGTGCCGTGTTACACATTATACACATTAAAGATAGATTCCACCAGTTTCAGACTTGTTACTTGTACTGAATATGTTGCTAAAAGGACAAGAGAATTAAGAATCTTAGATATGTAAATGTAACCGACTCAATCTGTTGTTCCAAATGTTTCTGATAAGTCTGACCTTGTAATGATGAAATTATGATGACACTATAACCTTGATCATGAGATGGAATTTAAAACCCACGCAGATTAAATTTATAGTTTAGTTTTAGTTGATATTTTCAAATTAAGCAATAATGTGAAATAATGCTACTATAGAGATATGTTTGTATCTGTCCATGATAAGTTTGTCATGGACAGATGTTTGTACTCAGGGCTTCAATACTCAGTTAACAATGTTTGTCTCTCGTCTGCAGACGGCGGCGAGCAGGACGAGGGAGCAGGTACTGGCTCAGGTCAGTGCGGCGCGGGAGGCTCTGGAGGAGGAGGAGCAGCGCCTCTTGGAGGAGGTGCAGCGCGAGGAGGAGCGGGTGGAGCAGTGTCTCCTCACGCAGCGAGCCCACTGGAGCCAAGCGCTGACCGCTCTGTCGCAAACGCGCTCGCATCTGGTGCACACGCTCACGCACACTCCGGACGCACAGCTGGTGGTGAGAGGACGTTGGAGCATTTTTGAAGAATTTAGGAGCTTCTGTTGAAATTAAGGGTCATGAATTACAGAACTATGTTAACATTATTATTATTATTTGTCTTATCTTTCAGACGAGCGTCCAGGAAATAGCTGAAAGGTAATTTATGGATAGTTATGGATGTTTTTGTGCTTGATCGGGACACAACAGAGAGGTAACATCTCTTCTTCTTCTCTGTTTGTGTGTGTGCTTGTGTCAGAATGGAGGAGGCAGAGGGCGTCAGTGAACCCTGTGATACCGACCAACTCAACCTGAACTCAAGCTGCAGTGACAGCAAGCTGCTGAGGAATCTGTGGGCCACTGCGGTGCTGCTGGGGCCAAACGGTCAGTAGGTTATGAGCAATTCACACACCTTAAAACATTTTTTTTTTCATTATTATGATAAATTCTGTGGGTGTGAAGGATAGTAAAGTAAACGTAAATGATGCTTCAGTAATCCATGATATATTTAAAGTGTTCTAAAGTTTAGTTAGACATTATATATACACTTCCGTTCAAAAGTTTGGGGTCAGCTATACAATTTTTTTTGTGTTTTCCATTGAAAGTCACACTTTTATTCATCAAAAGAGTTGTAAAATTGATAGAAAATATATAGTTGACATTGACAAGCTTAGAAATAATATTTCGTCAAATAGCATGCAAAACTGTTTTGCATGTAACATAATTGCACAAGGGTTTTCAAGAGTTTTCTAATCAGCCAATAGCCTTCAAACACGATTAGCAAACACAATGTACCTTTAGAACACTGGCAATGGGCCTCTATACACCTATGTACATATTCCATTAAAAACCAGACGTTTGCAGCTAGAATAGTCGTTTGCCACATAAACAATGTATAGAGTGTATTTCTGATTCATTTAATGCTATATTCATTGAAAAAAAAGAGCTTTTCCTTCAAAAATAAGGACATTTCTAAGTGACCCCAAACTTTTGAATGGTAGTGTATATGTTAGGAACTTTTTAAAAAAACTGTTTAAAAAAAATAGTAAGAATAAAATCGTAATTACACTATGCTCCAAATTCTCTTCTGTGCTGTGATCATGTGCAGTAGTTCTGAGGAAACATCACAAACGCCATAGTTTTCGGATTTTAAAGCAGCAGTTAGTGATAGATGTGCTTGTGTTTCAACAAGTGAGCGACACAGATTTGGGAAATCTGTAGAGAGAACAAACATTACATAGTGTATATATTCACATTTAGTTATTTGACAGATGCTTATATCCGAAGTGACATGTAAGTCAAGTTTGCATGGAGTTTGCATGTTCTCCACCATGTGTGCGTGGGTTTACTCCCGCAGTCCAAAAACATGCAGATTAGGGGATTAGGCAAAATGGACACTCGAAAATTGACCGCGTTGTTTGTCTCTATGTGACCCTGTGATGGACTGGCGACCTAGGAAACAGGCAATCTTAATGTAATTTAAGCTGCAACTAACAATTATTTTCGTCATCGATTAATCTGTTTGGTCCATAAAATGTCAGAAAATGTTAAAAACGTTGATCGGTGTTTGTCAAACCTGGAAATGACGATGTTCTTGAATGTCTTGTTTTGTCCACAAACACAAAGAAAATATTCACATTTAAGAAGCTAAAACAATCAGAAATCTTTAAAAGCTACACTGCAGACACTCAGGTGAGTTACAGTGCAGTGAGAGATCATCAGGAGAAAAGATATAATAGGTGGAAAATGCATGAGTAGAGAGAACTCGAGACAAGGTATGGTGAGTTAATGGTGTTAAGAGACAGCACTGTAGCACTTTGTGACACTTTCTCCCTCTTCTCACAGCCCTTGGATCACCATATTTAAAGTTTGACGAGCGCACAGTGAGCCCTCTTCTGTCCTTGTCTGAGGACTCATGCACTTTGACTTTCCTCCGCAAGAAGCCCCGTCAATCCCCTGCCTACGACCCGGCACGATTCGACTGTTGGCCCAACGCTCTGGGCTCACAGTCTATGACGGAGGGCACTCACAGCTGGACGGTGGACGTAGGCGAGAGCGGCGCCTTTAAGGTCGGCGTCTGCTACGCGTCTCTGGAGCGCAAAGGTTCTGGGAACGAAGCTCGGCTCGGCTACAACCCCCAGTCGTGGGTGTTGTCTCGATACGACGGGGACTACTCTTTCTGCCACGCGGGGAAGAAGGTTCCACTGCAGGTGGTGACGGTTCCCAAGAGGATCGGCGTGCTGCTGGACTGGCCCAGTCAGACGCTGCTGTTTTACGAGCCAGACTCCAGCGCCGTGCTTTACTGCACCTCACAGCACTTCAGTGCCCCACTGCTGCCGGCGTGTGCTGTGACTGACCGCAGTATCACCATCGTGCACTGACACTGACACATACTGCCCCTCCAAAAAAAATACTCAGTGACTTTAAAACATGTGAAGATATGCAAGAGAGACCTTTTTTAGTATAAGTATGATCCACAATCAGTGCAATAATGAAAACATTCAGACACAGCAACAGTTTGTGTTTATTCTACTAGCTGCTGATTCTTTTTTTGTACTAGTTTTGATAATTTAATAGGTCTGAAATCCTTTTATCTGTTGATTACATTTTACAGAAGTTGATAGTTAAAGCTATCGTGACTGATAGTGTTTTTTATGATGTTTTTTTTTAATATGATTGTTTTTAAAATGAGTTTGATCTGTGTAATGAAGTGTATACAAGCCTCATTATAGAAAATAATTACTACACTGGTTGATCCAGGACTATTGAAAATGTTATGTGACAAAATATCAGTAAACTGTTTATTAAAAAGTTTTATTAACCGACTGTGATGATTATGAAAAGCATGGAGTTTCATCTTTTTTACTTTGTGTTATATTCCAATTTCAGCTGCATCTATAGACAGTGTGTGAATGACTGTTACAGGTTAAAAATGAAGTTAAACATCTGACATTGGCCTTTCATACTTGCAGAGACATTCGTATACACAAGAGTTTTTGGAAAGAACAAAATGAGTCAAGGATCGAGGATTCTTTAAATTAAACTGCTTCAGGCGTGAGTTAAAGGTGAAGTAAGTAGCTTATAGTGCCATCTAGAGTAGAGGCTGAAATTTACAACAAAGACCTGCTGCTCTGCTCACCCCCTCCCTTCCCGGAGCGCTACAGTATCCGCAGCCGGTCAAATGTCGTCCTCGTAGTCTTTCTCCGTGTCAGCAGATGAGGTTCGTGAGGCGAGGGAGAGGGCGAGCTACCACGGCCGTAGCAGACAAAGCGGAGAGAGTGGAGGCGGGACTTCTGCTACAAGTAAAGCGACGCTTGATTTGTTCTCTCGCGTTTGTCCTTACAGGCTCCGGTAGAAACATGGCGTCTCGCTGCTAACAGTGGCTATGCAACCGCGGCCCGCGACCATGTTATTTTACATGACTTTTTGAAACACTACGAAAATGAAACAAAAACTATTATACATCGACTAGACAATGCAGGAGCACATAATATGTATAAAAAAGTGGATTTTGGGTTATATAAACCCATAAATACTACATATTGTCCCTTTAACAGCATCTTCCTGAAAATGGTACTGTTCTTCATGTGCTGTTTTTGCTGTAGTATTACATAAAACCACTAGAGAGCAGCAATGGCTAATTCAAACATCAACATTATGAACATGGCAACAGCATGCTCATGAAGCTCTAACCTCCTCAGTTTATGAAGTTAAAAGAAAAAAAAGTTTTTCCAGGACCATGGACAGCAACATGTCAAAGACCTGAGCACATGGCTAACTGGTCAATATCCGAATTTAGACCAATTTAAACTTTAAAAAACAAATAAAAGCAGCATCTACCAAAAGATTCAGGCTTTGGTTTAGTTCTGTGACACACTCGGTGAGAGATTTGGCAGTCCCAAAGATTTTGAGCGCAAGAATGCAAACGAAACATGTCTGTCACCGACTTTGGAACACAATGTTGTGAAAAAATGCAGGAAATGATTGTGGTGTATCAAGCTTAAAGTGATAAGTGGGGGCAGCTGTGTCCAGCTGAAGTGCTGTTGAGCAAGGCACTTAACCCCCTCACTGCTCCCCGAGCGCCGCTCACTGGCATGGCAGCTCACTGCGCTGGGTTAGC
This sequence comes from Microchirus variegatus, assembly GCF_963457635.1. Lineage (NCBI taxonomy): Eukaryota > Metazoa > Chordata > Actinopteri > Pleuronectiformes > Soleidae > Microchirus > Microchirus variegatus. The sequence continues at coordinate 13,134,957 of NC_139817.1, forward strand.
ATGTTCTCCACCTCACTGTGTGCTGTGTGTGTTCACTAACTCACTGCAGAATTGAATTTCCCCTTGCGGGACTTAAAGGGTTCTTAATCTTAATCTAATCTAAAAGTAGAAACTGCTGCCGAATATGCGTGAACATCCAGCATTCAGGTGGTATTTTGTGAGAAAACGTCAGGCTACCATGACAGACATAGAAAATCCTTGTTACTTTGCACATATACACAACAAAAAGTAATTTAAAGCAAATGTTTAGGTTTTATGCCTAAAAATCAAAGCCATAGAGAATCTGAACATGAGGGTGCAGTAATAGGCAGTGAAGCAAGAATGAAGCCAAATTAGTAACTACAGCAACTACTGCAGCGCTGTGTATTATTCCGGTTATTGTCATGATATAAACTAATAAGTGTGTAGAAGGAGTAAGATGTCAACACCTGCTGTGCTTTCAATTCAATTCAACCTTCATTGCAGACTCATCCTGGACAGGTCGTCTATCCATCACAAGGCCAACATACTGTATACTGTAGACAAACAACCATTGACTTGCAAAAAAAAAAATACCAGTAGTAAGGAAATCAACAAATGTGATAGAATAAAAATGTTGCATTAAACGCAAACAGGCTTGTATTTATTTGATGTAAAACACGTCACAAAATATTACATTTTTTCATGTAATTGTGTGCATTTGCCTAATTTTGAAATATATACACTGTAAAAAATATACAAGGCAACTGCTCCTAAGTATAATAACCAAAATCATTGGATGGTGACGTGTACACATTACTGTAAAAGGAGAGGCTTGATTAACTATCTGACCATATATTGACTCAAAAGATAAGATAAGCAGTAGCTGTTCCTTTCTCACGAATAAGGCTCAGTGTTGCGTCACATTTAGCTGTTGCTCAACCTTTCAACGGCTGCAATACTTTTTTTTACGCCTGGACATCACACATTATGTTACATTTCATGGATGATTAAAGTAATTTTAATCTTTATACAAAAACATATTGTCAATATCAGACAGTGAATAAATATGGCCCGTTGAACCAAAACAGGTTAATTTGGTTGGGAAAAGGAACAAACCCAAGTTTAGGCAAGACTAAAATGTCCTCAGTTCCTCTGTAACTAATATCTAAAATTCCAATGTCACACTTAATTTTAGTTGGTTCCCTTTGAGGACATTTTTTTTGGTCTGGTGATTCCAGAACCATTACTCTCAGGTGCTCCTCTATTTGGATGCACCCGGTATGATTGGAGGAGGTTCGATGTTGAGCTCTTGTCGCAGGTCTTCGAGGCTCTGCTCCCATCGTCTCTCATAGAAGATGCTGAGGACGCAGCGGGCCCGTCGCCCGTTCTGCAGGGCCCAGGGCCCCAAAGACGTGAACAGCGTCTGCAAACGGCTATGAGAGGGTGACAAAAGTTCAGCATGATGCAATAGAGGAAGAGGAATTGATCACAATTGATCTATTTTACACCACTTCCTTAAAAAACATGAAGTTGACAGGTAATGAATGAGGAAGGAGTTATCATTTACAGGTAAGAATGATTTAGAGGCGATTGTTCTTGTTAATAATCTACTGGTTTAACAAGATTTTGGAATGTATTAAACTCAGAAGTGTTAATGTTTAGACGTACATCCTGTCCAAAGTTTGGGATAAAATGGACCTTTAGAGTCTCACTCATCCAGACACGACCTACACATGTTGAATAGACCTTTGTTGGCAATGTTTGGCATTTGTATAAAAGGTTGTACAACCTTGTGTTTATTTGATGAATCTTCTTTCTTATTGTCAAGGAAGGACAACTGAGGCTCATCGCGTTCATTTGGTTTTTGTTGACTTGCTGCATTGTACCTTAAGGGTGCTTTCATACCTAGGTATTTGGGGCGTTTCTCCCCAAGATTGGTTCTGATGGGTTTGTGTGAACACCGCAATCGCACACCAAATCAACCGGGCCGAGACCGCCGAGAGAGGGTGGTCTCAGCTCAGTTCCAAATGCTCGATGGAGCGGTATGTTTGCAGGGCATATTCAATTTATGTAGCATCCAGCTGCAATTTCCAACAAACCGGGAACACCAACAGTGCCACTGCTCAGAAACAGAGTTCAAGCTACACGTTGAAAAGAGTCTAGGCTTATAAATGATGCGATATAACAGGCAGTCTTCATATTACAAACTGCCCGGTGAAAAGTTCATTAGATGCCTCCAGAACACATCTTTTCCTTCGTAGGTGTCTGGATGCAGCAATAGTGTGTCGTCTTATCATCGTCAGATACAGTATATGTTTTCTTGACGTAGCCTAGATGCTCACTCACATTTGCTATAATATACTGTATATATTTTTTTCATAATGTACATTTTTTTTAAGTGCAATATATTGTCATTTTTCATACTGTCAAGTTTTTTATACTGTAGTTTTCTCATCAGTGCAATATCCATATCCTTATTTAATATCCTTATTTATTAGCTCAACCTTGTTTCCTTACACTATAAATACCATGTGCATACTGTGTATATTCTGCAGACCGGTTATAATGTACATTCTACATTCTATTTTTAAATCTATTTTTATAGTCAGTGTTAATATCTTTATATATTGTACTTTATATATTCTATCTCTTTTTGGTAATGCATGTTTATTATTTATTATCCTTCTTTATTGTCTTGCTGCTGTAACACTGTAAATTTCCCCACTGCGGGACGAATAAAGGACTATCTTATCTTATCTTATCTTGAAACGTTCATAATACTGAACACTGGTATATCGCGATCCAGGGGACGGCAAATTTCCGACAAAATTCTGACCACTCAGAAGCACGTAGCTTGAAGGCATGTCAAGAGCATGAAAACAAATAGAAGTAAGGTTAAGTTGCAACATTGTGACATCATCATCATATTACTCCCTGAATCGGAACGAAATACAGGTGTGAAAGCACCCTAAGAGAGTTCCAGCAATGTATTGGTAACATCTATGAGGATGTTGGCAATTGTTTTATGACAAGACAGGAGGAGGCAGGTTGAAGACTGAAAGCACAAAGACACGAGCATAGGTAACAGTGAGTTTGGGATAAACTCTTCTGAATGAGTATTAGCAACTTTATTAGTTGCACTTCTGTGAATGAACCAGTGCAACATCAGAGCTCTGTCTGAGCTAATGATTCTTTTTTTTCCACAAGGTAATTGTGATCTTTTAAGGATAAACATTTTACTCAGGGAGATAAATATCAGGCTGATCACTGACAAAAGTCATTGTTGCTTTGTTCTTTACCGTGAGCATCTGGTAACAGGAGAGTGGGTATCGTGACACCTGGAGAACAAAGCTACGAGCTTCGTCAACAGGAGTTCTTCAAAGACGGTTGAACGGCTTTGGAAAACCCCTCCATCAACACCTGACCAGCTGTGCGTAGGTGAACCGGGACTGATATTTGTGAAACCTAAAGACTCAAGACTGTATTCAAATGTGTGCCAATCACTACTTTGTCAGGTGGACAATGTTATTTTAGGTTTTCGGCGTAGATTTCTGGACAATAATCCAACTGAAATTAATTCTACCTCTGATCATACTACCACATACCTTACGAAATGTCTTGATGGTCAAAATGTAAAATCAACACCGTCACAAAACCACAGGTATTGTACCTTGCATTTAGCCGGAGTGGCCCCAACACTGCTCCGAGAGTGCACATGGGAAGGCCTGTCTGAGCAGCTTCGAACCATTTCACGGCCACTTCGCCTGAAACAGAAGCAGAAGCCATGCAAATGATTTAGGATCAAGTTATTTCAGATTTAGTGTGAAATCCAACTTCTGTAGTGAAACCCCGACTGCATAAGGTCACTGTGACACTAAATAAAGGCTTTTGTCAGCAGGTTCCCATTAACATTGTGAAACACAGCAACTGCTGGAGACAGCTGGACAGGAAAAGGCAGAGACAGAGAGACACATTTGGCATGTCTGCAAATGTCAAATGTGCTGCTCCAGCTCGCTCCTTTAGCTGTTGAGTTTTGATCACCATGCACACAGTTATTCTTCCTTGGTTTTTGGCTGTATTGTGAGTCAAGCCCGATTTATTTTTGACAAAATGAAACAAATCTCACAGAAGTTTCTATTTATGTTGCAGCAGAAGGTTTCGGTTGAAACAATCCCAGCTGACTCTTTCGGTTCACATAGTTTCATACTAATCGGTACAGCCAGCTTAATTTATCTGTTTAATTTATCACAGATGGAAAGTTTGTGATAGAATTTAGAGCTGAAACAATTAAACGATTACTAAATTAATCGTCAACTATTTTCATAATTAATTAATCGGTTTGAAGCTTTTTTTCATGATTAAAACAAGATTGTTTTAGCTTCTTAAATGTGAATATTTTCTTCATTTCTTTGCTCCACATAGCAAAGAAATCATTAAAGCTGAATAATTTTGGTCTGTGGGCAAAGCAAGACATTCGAGAACATCGTCATTTCCAGGTTTGACAAACACTGAACGTTTTTAACGTTTTCTGACATTTTATGGACCAAACGATTAATCAAGAAATAAATAATAATAAAAAAATAATAATCAGGGGCTGAATGTCAAAATACACCCATCGGCCACTTAATTAGGTACACTTGTTCAATTGTTTATTGACGCAAATATCCAATTATCCAATCACATGGTAGCTAGAAGTAGACATAGAACATAGACCCATTTCATTAACTTTAATGGCAGCTAATCAGTGCATTTAGCATGTAGACAATGGTCAAGACAACCTGCTACAGTTCAAAGTAGGGGTAGGAATCACAGCGTACCCCACGATATGTGGTGATGATACAGTGTCCACGATTCTGTGATAATAATCAATATTTGCAAGACAATCATAATAAATCACAATATCGGTGTAACGCCAAATCGATATTGTGACCCAGCAGTGAGCATCGACATGAAGAAGGGATTTAAGTGATTTTGTCTGTGGAATGGTTGTTGGTGCCAGACAGGCTGGTCTGGTATTTTTAGGGTTGACTGTGAATATTCAGAAAAAGAGAAAATATCCAGGGCGCAAGCAGTTCTCTGAGCACAGAGTTGAATAAGGTCATCTGTGTACCTAATAAAGTGAGAGTATGAAAGTGTCCATGACTCTTGGAAGTGTTCAATGACACCTTTTCCTTTTTCTGTACTTTTAGTGGAGTATTAACAAAGCTACAGGCATTAGAGAAGGTCAAAAATGCTTGCCTTTAAATTCCAATAAGAGATGCCACATTTCTGCAGGACAATGGGGAATTTAAAATGTATTGTATGGATGGCAGAATTCAGAAAGGCTTACTCACCCAGCATGTTTGTGGGCATGCCCAGTAAGGTGTGCAACAGGTCATGGACCTCCCTGTATCTCTGTATGACGTAAGCTAGCTCCTCATTGTCTACAAACTTCACATCTGCCCTTGAGTCAGGAGTGACATGCTGCAAGAACAGGAAAGTGGAGGAGATGATGAGAGACAAAATGTGATACAGCACATGATTGTGGGATGAAGTCAGTGTATGAGTCACTTGAAATGAGACAGTTTGATACTTGTTCTATATGACTCACTGATTTCACCCCATGAACATCATCAAACACTCACATTATCCTCCAGAAAACGGAGGTATTCTCTCCCAAAGGAGCCTTCGGGCAGTGAGGACATCTTGCTCAGATCAAGTGTAGACAATCGGATCCTGGGCCGTTCTCTGCGACAACCAATTAATATCCAGCAGGAAAAAAATGTTATCACAGGAGGAAAAAAAACTGAATTATATAATTTTTAGTGCTAAAAATGTCTTACATTAGGATGGTGTAGCCTTCAGGGTCGTTTCGCATCTTATCCCTGAGATTAATCAACGCGAGTTGTCCCGTCGTCTCTCCGAGCACTGCAACCATGTCTGTTATCAAATACACAAAACAAGACATTTTCTAACCTGTGGCCTTTTGTTGCTGCCAAACCTTCAGTGTAAAAATAATTTTGTTCATCTTGAGGTAGCACTCATTGCTTACATTTCCCATTAGTTTGATATATATATTTCATTTTAGAGAGCTTTTGAAGATTCTCAAACACGATTCATAAAATGACACATACAAAAATATAAAGCACATCACATGTTTATTTACAAATTAAAAGCAGATCCAAATAGGTGAACTTTGGTAGTTAGTAGTGATGGTAGAGGTATCTGTGTATCTGGGGAGATCTTTTGGAGGGAAAATACTGGTCTCTTTGTGTTTGTTCCTAATATTATATCCTCTTTTATTATGTTTTAATGCCATGGTTCTCAAAATGTCGTAGCACCGGAGTACCACCAGTGGTAAGCAAGCTTCCTCTGGTTTTAACCAGTTTGGTTTTTTTGTATTTTTTCTGACTACAAAATTGATTCCAAATAATTTTGAAGCATGTGACAATGGCCTAGAGGAAAAACCTTGCTAACATGTTTGAGTACAATCCTGGAAACAACATTCAAGAGATAGCAAAACTACAAGTCACTGTTCGACATGTCACGAGGCAAAAAAAACAAAAGCAGAATTTTAAGAATTTTTTAATTAGTTCAGCAGTCATGATTAAAGATGCTTCATGGTTTTAACTAGGTTGCAAAGCAATCTATGCAAGATTCCCCTCATAATAATTGCTATAATTATAAATATAAGAGTCTCACCGTGTCTGTAGGGGTTCTGTAGTGCAGCCATGCCTGACCCGACAGCCAACAGTGCTTTCTGGATAGGGGTGGTGGGGATGTGTCCAGGATACAGCCCATCATAGCAGGGGTCTGTATACTGACTGCTGCTAATGCACAACTGCTGGACACACACTGCTGAGGCAAAGGTGGAACAACATTTAGTGTAGAGCTGGAATGATTAATCGATGAATCGATTATTAATCGATTACTAAATTAATGGCCAACTGTTTTGATAATCGGTTTGAAGCTTTTTTCATGATTAAAACAAGATTTCTGGTTGTTTTAGCTTCCTAAATGTGAATATTTTCTTGGTTTCTTTGCTCCACATAAACAAAGAAATCATTAAAACTGAATCATTTTGGTTTGTGGTTTTTGGTTTTTATTTTTAACATTTTCTGACATTTACTGGACCAAACGATTCATCGATTAATCGAGAAAATAATCGACAGATTAATCGATTACGAAAATAATCGTTAGTTGCAGCTCTAATTTAGTGGACAAAGACAATATAATTAGTAAATAGTTGGTTGGATGTATAGGGATGGCACATTACCAGATATAGTAGATACTTATACTACTATATACTAAGTATAAGTTTATAGTAGTATTACCAGATATAAGTGTCTACAGATATGACACAGTCATTTTATGTATGTATATAAATATATATAAAGAAGGTGACACACATTGCTGCAATAACGCAATGTAAACTTCCTTAATGAAACAATAATGTGTGGAGGTCCATAAACATGTCCACATGAAATCCTGGTCCCAGGGCCAGGATGTCTTTGGTCCCAAGTCTCACTTTGGACATGCCTGCCTTCAGTATACTAGTGGCACCTGTCCGCAGTAGGTGCCCTTTCAGCTTTCGCCGCTGCCCTTCAAACTGGCTGTGAACGCCACTGCTCCTTATATGTCCCATGTTCAAAGCAGCGATGTTGACAGTATCAAGCCGATACGGTGCACATTATTGGTTTTATATTGGTCAGAATTGTTCAAAATATATGGTACAAACAAATGAGTGTTCGATTCCAGCTCGTGCCTCCACTGACAGTATGTTATGCTAGCATGCTAGCAGGCTAAACGTTCACATAAATAATGATTTACATTAACACGGTTCGAAATAATCAAGGTTAGTCCAAACAAACATGGTACCCGTTAATTTTGTCTCATAAAGCAACAGCTCACGCGTGGAAAAGTCGTACCTTTACAGGTCAAAACTCGGTGCCGTTGATTGAACCAACGTTGCATCCACATTGTGAACGCAGCTGCGCATGCGTTGAACGATGGTATAGTTTTTAACACCGGGGTAGCCCCAGGAAATGTCTATGACAAAGCCCGCCCTTCTCTGAGCTGCCTTATGAAAAAAACGAGCGCACACATAGAAACTCGTAAACAACTTAGTAAGGTTGAGTTGTCCTTCTCATGCAAGAACACCTTTATCTCCTGTGTGTAGACAAAGCCTCTGCTGAGACATCAAGGTTAGTCAGCTGAGCTCGTGTGTGTGTGTTTTAAATCAAGTAACACGGTTTGTAGGTCGCCAACCGAGTAGTTTACTCGCTAACACCACAGTTACAGGACAGCTGTAACCTAGCTGCACGAAGTTGTCGTAAAAACCATGAGGTAAAGTTAAACTCGTAGATGTTTGTATAATTCCTTGTGCCAAGTCAAATGTACACACACACACACGAACACAAACAGGCAAACATGCAGTAGTTGTTCAGAAAACCTCTCATTAAGTGGCAGGGTTTATTTAAAGTGAACACTCCCATTTTCTCTTGCTGACGTGGGTGAGGGAGTAACTCATTTGTAATTTGAAATAGATCGGCTGACAAATGCGCCACTGTAAGAAAAAAGGCGCACGTTAGAAGCTCGGTGAGTAAAGTTTCTCTAGTCAGTGTGGTAGCAGTAGTAGACGAGTATTGACGGAACACAGCGCAGAGAGACAGTCTGAATGTATTCGTTTGTGCTGGGTTTGAGAATCATCAAAGTCATTGTTTGTGACTTCTTTCTGCCATTGTTTGTTGCTGTTTGTTTTCCCACAGACTTTATATAATTGACGGTTGTGTGGATGTAGTTATTTCGTTATAATTGTGTTTGTTTTCTTCATTTACAGCTTAGTTTTAGTTTGTGTTTTTATTTAGTGGAAGACTTCTTATTTCATAGGTTCTGGTGGTCTGTGATGGTGTTTTTTTAGGATGTTGGGTTGTTTCTGTTGTTGTAGAGAGACTTTTATTTTGGCAACACAAACAAAGCAACAGCTTTTTGTGTGTGTATAGTAACTGGAGGTGCTGTTCATACTACCTGTGCCAGGTAGTATGCCAGGGTTTCAACATGTTCCAACTGCTGAAACTGACAGATTATGATTGTGAAAGGTTGTGTAATAAGAATGTGTAAGGAGTAGTCATTAGTAAGTCATCAAAAAAGGCCATTCGTGTGTAAGTCAGGAATTTCGTAACACTTTCCACTTAATTGTACTAATGATTGAAATGTGGAGGTCATTTAAAGGACTACATTCAAGCTATGTTCATGTGAAATATAAAAGACAGTTCGACCAAATTATTACCACATTATTTATCATTGTTAGAAAGAATAACACACAGTTAAATTGCTTTGTAATGTGATTTGGTTGAAGCTAGGGCAGGGAGTAATAGCAGATTATTGTTAAGTTTTGGTCCTGAGTGAAAGGCAAAGAACAGCTACGAACTGTGTATTACACTTCTTTTATATCAAGAAAACAGCAAATACACATTAAACAGAGCTATATTTCACAAGTCTGAGACAAAACATTTAACAGTAATCATGTGTTGTGTCTCATTATATATAGTATATACATTGAATCTTATATGTATATTGAATAATATACAGTATATTCTTATTGAACAATTACCCAGACCTAAATGAAAGAAAACACCTTCTAATAGATCAGTGATGCCCAAACTGGGGTTCTTGGCTGGAGGTCAAATATCTGAAGGGGCATGGGACTGTGGAAATTTTGGGAACCACTGTAATAGATCATGTTGTTTTTAGTTTGAATGGTCACAGGATGCATCACTGGTCATATGCTCCCTTGAGAGACTCATGCCCTTATCTTGTGACAAGCATGACAAAGTTGTTAAAGTTCTCATGCAGACACATGTTCCCTGCAACTAAATATGAAAATGAGATGTAAAAGTTGGCTGCTGGTCTTTGCACAGTCAAACTGCCTCCAAGGCTTTAAAGAGATGTGGATATGTTCTACCTTTAAGCGAAGTCAACTTAAGAGTTCAGTAAACACAGAGCAAAAGCACAGTGTCACTGTCAATTCCCAGTTTGTTAGTGCAATACAAATAACGTGTTTTGTAACCAAAACAAAACCAAATGAAGTACTTACTTGCCCTTTGTACAGAACAATTCACTTCATTAGAAACAACAATTTATCATGCAACCTTTATCCTCCTGCCACCAAGCAGACAAGTATTTCAAAGGTTATATTTTCCTGTCACAGCAGCCTGAAATGTGCAAGGTTTCTTTGCTGCACCACCGACACAAGCTCACAGTTTTATATACGTGCTGCACATCAAACCAAGTTTTGCGGAAATATGTAGGAATATGTCTGGATATGATCACATCTGCTGTGCAGGAAAAAACACCATTGTTTTCCCCGCACAAGTGATGTGTCAGAAGCACAGAAAGAATTACTAATGGAATAAGCCTTTTATAAAGCAAGCATTTCTAAAATAAGATGTTTTTTTGGGTGACATGAATGTGTGCAGATTCTCTTTAATGCAGGATGAAAGTATTGCCACAACAGCTAATTCACCTAATATCTTCATGTTGTTTTTGGTTCGTCTGACTTGAAGTTATGGAATTAAAGTTTTACACACTTTAGAGACCATTTTTCATTTTCATTACACAGTGTTAAGAAGGAGAAACTGCACTGCAAACTAAAAAAAATATCTAGACAGCACCTTTTTTTGCAATAAAATTGGCTAATCAGTTACATTTGTTTAAACTTTGAACTTCATTCAATTAAATTTATACCCAAAGTTTAAACTCCAGTGACAATCTTTTACAACATAGGGACATTGAGAAACTGATGATTTGGAAAATGATTTCCTCCCTGGACTTTATGCAATCTGGCAACCGTCATGCACCAAACACGACTGCTTATATTTAGGTTTAAACTGAAAAAAATACCCACATCTTCACAGAAACTCATTAACAGAAATTCAATGCCAATGCACAGGTACATTTGTTTTATTCATGACACAGCCATCAACTCCCCACAGTGTCATTCTTGATGCTTCCACCAGGTGGCACTAAAACAGGGAATGTTATAAATCTTCGTTAAAAGTTAGATTTTATTGCATTTAAAATTATGTTTGAGTAAAGCACAGATATGTATTTATTTTTTTAATTTTGTGACAACAGACAATGACGCGATTCACTGCATTCGGTTATGGTTGTTGTAGTACACATAATCACCACTAGATGGTGCTACAAGCACAATTATTACTTACTTACCAAATACCAATGCTGTGTCTTCGTGAAACTTTAATTTGTGCAAATGGACCAATGGTGTTCGGCGAACTCGTGTTGTAGAGAATCGTTTTAAAACACTCTACGTTTAAAAGTTGTCGTTACCCAATAAAATATGACACACAGACTGAACATGTCGTAGTGCTATTACCAGCAACTTATCTCTTGCTAACATATCGGTCATATTTTGCATCGTTTGATAAAAGTCCACATAAAGGCTTTGGATGGAGATACGTGAAATAAAAGTATTAGCAAATAACTAGTGTACTTCAGCACTGCGTGCCTACAATCTACAGCATCTTATCAGACATGTTGGTTTCCTGGCAGATCAGCATGTCTCCTGCACGAAGCACTGATGGTGCAGTTTGTAATCCAAAAAGAGTTGGCACGCATCTCATGTACACGTAAGCAGATAAGGTGAAACAGATAAACATGTCATACATTTTTTTTAAATAAAATACCACTTTTTTTGTGTCCCATACCGTACCATGTGGTATTCTACATCAAAGTAGCTGTTAATAACACAATTGTACTGATGCATCATCCACAACAGTTGCAAACGGTTAACATCTTTCTCACTGATTTCTAAAGAGCAGCATCCAACATAGAAAAATCCATATCAGTCAAACTATAGTTTCCACATTTTCAAAGATGAACTGGCAATTACATTTTTTTTTCTTTGAACTTTAGCACTTTCACTGCAGCTGCAGAATTTCCCACATCCTCACATTTCCAATAAGTACAATCATGACAGGTATAACTAGAATATGATTACTGGTAAGTCAGTGACAGAGTAGGAAGTCTTAGATCTGGGTAAACCTGACATTTCGTTTCATGTTCCGTCTTGTCTAATTGCACTAAAGTTTTTTTGGCTCATGAAATCTGTTGTGTGTGCTATTCCCTTACAGGAGGTAGCTCCAGATTGATGGAGAACAATGGCACGAATCTCGATGGACTGCGTGAACTCTTTACCAGGGATTCCACTGAGTGTCCTGTCGGTGCCCATGGAGAATAAATACAAATGTCAGCAGTGTCTCCAGGTCCTGAGGAAGCCTGTTCAGGCTCAGTGTGGCCACCGCTTCTGTGTTTACTGCTTCAAGCAGCTCACCAGGTACACCGGAGGTCCACCGACCAACCCTAATGCTTACCTTCTTACTGGACATGCTTCAGTACATCCTTAGTTCTTACCTCTGCTCATCTCTGGGGATTATTATTATTATTATTACTGTTTTTTTTTGGTGCATCCAAATCACCAGTACCAGCTACTTCACACAAGCTCATCGGTCACGTGACTGGACTCTATTACTGATGTTAATCCACAAGGATCTGGCTCACTGATTCTAAAGGTGTTCCATTGTGTTGTTTTTTTTCCCCCCGTTTCTCTGACTCATTGGTTGTTCAGTGTTGTTCTTACGCATTGTGAATTCATTAGCTATAGAGCTGGAGGAAGGAAAAACAAGTTAGTTCACCTTCATTAACATGTCAGCCAGTAAATGACGCGTCAGTGCAATCAAATTCAAACAAAAACAAACTCCAGTGGAATTGAATAAGGTTAGGGTGAGCTGGATTTTTTTTCAGTTTTGTAATACTGTCATGAATATTTGAATTGCTGTCAGAACAACTATCGTTGTTACATCCGCCTTCGAAAACCCAAAAATTGGTCAACCTCTTATTAATAATACATTGGCTTTGCATCTTATGTCCATTGACATTATCATTAAATGTAAGGTGAAAGTGTTGGACCTCATCAGCTTAATGAAGCTTGGGAAAAGCACCTGTGAAATCTACGTTTTTAAATGGGAATTTCCTACTGTGTCTCAAAACACAGGTTGTAAAGATAATTTCACTTGTGCTTTTTGTTTAGCCTTTATAGTGTGTGTGTGTTTGTAATTCTTAGTCATTTAGGTGTTGTCAATCCATTTTACTCACACATTTCCCACACAAGGATACAAATTGCATGATGTGTGTCTTTCACTGTTGTTGCATTCATTGATGATTCATCCATTTCATACCGGTCATTCTGTTCCAGTTATAAATTAGCAGAAAACTGTCAACCAGCTGTGTTTTGATTTAAATTATAACGTCACACAAATTGTTTTGTCTGGTAGTTCTGGGCCAAAGCCTTGTGAAGCTTGTCGTCAAGAGGAAATGTTTGAGGAGCCTACGTCCATTCTCAACAGTAATGAGGTAAGCTTTTGAAGTCTGCATGTTTGCCTAGTTATCTGATAATTCATCTGTGTAATAAGTTTAGCAGCCTTCACTCCCACACTCCCACTCTTTTAAGGAAATGCATGTCTCCAATCCCCCTCCCACACACACACACACACACACACGAGACCATTACTGATGGGGCTTTCCTTCACCGCAGCCACACAAAGACAGAGTGGGCTGCATTTGTGGTTTCCTGACTGACTGACTGACCTCTTTGTTATTTGCCCCTCCACCAGGCATTTCCTGACAATGCAGCAGGTCGAGAGATTGCAAGTCTGCCGGCCAGGTGTTTGAATCAGGGCTGCAACTGGACAGGCTCAATAAAAGAGTATGAGGTGAACTAAAAAGTTTTTTGTTTTTTTTCTCAGCATTTTGGCTGACTGTTGCTTTGTGTGTTTTCCTTCTTCTTTCCCACACCCAAAACCAGTACTTTGTAATCTTTCTCTTCCTGGTAATTGATATATGTCCCAGACTAGTGTGTTCCAGAACTTTCACTTCACATCGTGGCTGAACAATGTGGAACAGTGTAGTCATGTTACAAGTAGTGCAGCAACTGCTGTAGGGAAAGAGGAAGTGAAACATAACGTGGTCTGGAAAGTCCCTAGTATCTTACTAATTTATCAACAACAGCTCAGTTGGAAAGTACCAGCGCCATAAGAGGCAGCTCAAAGCGAAACTAGACTGCTGATGGCGGGATGAGACGCCATGACTTGAAAATGAAACTGCTGCATTTGGAGTTTATAAGGGAACTTCACAAAACAGAAACACCTTCTCTCACACTGTGGTTTGTCCAAATATAGAAAAGCCCCTTCAGTATCAGGAACACTGTCTGCTGTCTGACATGTGTATGTTTGAATGAGTGGCATCTGTTGACAAGTTTAATGATAATGTCTCAAGTGTTGGGCAAGTTGATAAGTTTTGTTGATGAAGTTCTGTGTACTTGTAGTGGCTGTCTTCTGTTTGAGGTTTTATTGAATGCAGTTGACAGTTGAGGTTCAACACAGGAAATGTTGTAATAGTGTGATGACAGGAAACATGTTTAAAAAGGAGACACAAGACAATTGTTTTGCATGCTTTGAAAATGTGCTTGTGATTGGTTTAGCTCGCTAATTAGCCTCTCTCTTACAAGTGAAACAACAAGCTTGCTTTTCTATGACCATTGAGATCAAAGTGCGCTGTAGTTTTATTAGTGTTGATAAAATGGTTACAACTACTTTGTGACATTTTGTGGGCAGCCGTGTGAGTCAGCGTTGGTTTGCTGCACTCAGCTAGCTAGTCATTCACTAGCCGTACACGCCCAAAACTACACAAAGCTGGAAAAAAGGAATAAATGTGGCACCAAGTGGTGTAGCAAGGACAGGGATCTGCCTGAAAAGCTGGTTAAGATTATTTTGGACGTTCCCGTCGTGGTTTGCAAGCGTAGCGTGTCTGAAAGTGAGCGAAAAACATGCTAACCTACCTGCGGATCCTGCTGTGTGGCTTCGACATGTTGCTGGTAGTCATTGTGAAAGGGACTGGCATCAGGGTCAGCAAACTCCACCTCGCTATCAAGCCACGCCCCTTTTAAAGTTGTGTAATTTTTTCGATTATTATGTATTGCAATTTTCTGTTCTGTTTTTTTATAGTTTTACTTCCACATCTTCCTATTTTTGTTGGGGGTAAAGAAAAAAAAGGTTGATGTGTTTTCAGTGCTGTCTGTCCGTCTGTCAGCAGAATAATTTAAAAATGACTTTGCCATTAAACTTCATCAGAGGGTGAACACATTACATTTGGGAGGTGCAGATTGTGTAATGGGTAGTTTTAACAACAGTTGCTGTGTTTATGAGAATAACATGCACAATGTAAAGTGTGTTTTATGTACATGTAAAAACATGTACAGCAAAAAAAGAGGTGGGTTGTTGGTGGAGGTTTGTGCTCTCAAGCCACAATCTAATATTTTGTATGTTTTAAGGTCAGATGTCTCTTTTTAACTGAATTCTTTATGGGTTTTTTTTGTTTGTTTGTTTTTTTTTTTAATCATGAAGCATAATGGATTGATGATAACTTAACACACGTATTCAACGCCACATGCATTATTACAGTGATGTACAACTGTTTGACCTTTCACGCACTAATGATAAGGTGTAAAAAAATATAAAGCTTGCTTTTCCACATTCTCGCCCACATAAATGTTTGGGTGTAGCTGGAGATGTTTATTTACACATACCTAACTTCATTCATGCTAGTTATTTTGACAACAGGTGTGGTACTTGAATTATGTGACTGACAAAAGCAATACTTTTTGGATCATCTGCTAAGTGCTTGGGTATGGGACAGATAATGAACAAACCCATTTGGCCTGCGTGAGAAGCACAAACTGTCTATGTATGCATGAATGAATGAGTGAATGTTCTCGGTAATAGGCTGATGATAATAAAGAACCTGTCCTCCATACACAGGCGCAGCATGAAGGGCGCTGTGAATTTGAGCGAATACAGTGCGAGGCCTGCCAAGCATGGGTCGTCCACACAGAGAAACAGCGACATGATGAGAGAGAATGCGAGGCGAGAACACTGAACTGCAAGTACTGCAAGATGACGTTCAACTTTAAAGAGATTAAGGTGAGGCATGGAGACTGTGTACAAGTAAAGCGGTTGCCGGCTCTTTTGGACAACGCAAAGTAAAATTCTCCTTCAATTGTGTATTTTAGGCCCATGATGAAATTTGCCTGAAGTATCCTTTACAGTGCAAGGACTGTGGCAAGAAGAAGATCCCAAGAGAAAAGGTTTGAGCTATTTTTCAAATTACCCTTTAAAGGGTCCACTGTGTAAGAATTAGTGACATCTAATGCAGTGTTTCCATCGTGGTACGGTTTGGAACGGTAAAGTTCTGGGTCACCTTTACTTGGTGTGGGCTGTGCACAATGGACGCGTAGTGTGACGTCATACTGGTGCAACCACCAGAAAAGAACATGATGCAACAGACTACAAAGGAGGACTTCCAGCAGCTTTTTTCCCACCTGCTCCATTTGTGGCTGTGGCACAACAAGATGCGAGGAAGTGACATTTTTTTGTTGTTGACTGTCGTGGGTGGAGCTGGTCTACCTCCACCCTGACCATACTGGGTGGAGGTAGACCCGGTACGGTCAGGGTGGACATCACAGTGTCCAGTGATGGATGAGAGCTTTTTTTGCTCTCAAATCTCTTTTTTGCTTGCAAATCTATTTTGTGTGAGTGAACACAAATGTATCTCCATACTGTAAGAGCCGCTTTGCATTTCCACATGCGCATACATGCCTGTGGTTCTATCCGTACTAAAACAAGGGACCGTGTCAGTCTAGAACTCCATACGTGTTGCGTACTCTAGTTGTACGTGTGTGGGTTGCAGTGGACTTCCTCATATTCCCCCCCAACAAGCACGTTTTCAAGGTTGCCGTGTCCTTGACTAAAAGAAAAACACACCACCCAACTGGACTGGAAAGTGTTGTACTACACAGAACATAAGCAGCTGGGACATACAGTCAGTGCAGCATGAAGCTGGAGGTGGTCGCACATTTTGTCCTCATAGGGTTTTACGTGGACCAACACAAGATCAGCAGATGGCAAAATCCATGTCAAGTGGACCCTGGCAGAACGTTGCAGTTGGTTTGACCCTGGCCTTTATAGTGACACCCATTCCTTTCCTAATGACGTCAACAACACAATTTTATCAGGGAGCGATGGTGGCCTTCAAATACTGAAGAGAATGTCAAGATAAACTTTGCCCTCAACACGGGAAATACACACTCTGAAACATGGCAGTGTTAGATGGCAGCCACTGCAAGGCCAGCCACTTACCTAAAGTATATAAAAAATGATTACAAAAGACAACTTTCTCACTTTATACAAGGTCTGGAACTTGTTTTTCTCCATCTTGAAATAGAATTACAACGCACCATCAGGTTTCTTGATTGAGGTTTCAGGAATTTTTTTACTTTTTTGTTGAGGCATTTGTTTGAACTAACATTTTTTTGGCCTCTCTGCCCACAGTTCAGTGATCACACCAGGACCTGCACCAAGTCGAAGAGTGCCTGCCCGTTCAGTGAAGTGGGCTGCAAATCTGTGGTATGCGTGCTAATGTCATCACATATAATCCTTTCATTGTGTTGGTTTTCACTGAAGCAGGTGCACAAAAATATAGATTTAAATACTGTGGATCTTTAACAGTGTAATTCAACATTACAAAAAGGCCATTTTCAGACATTCACATGTGATGAATCTCTGGGTGAGGTGCATTTCTGTGAGCACCCCAGGAGTATCCAAGTCAAGGCGGTGGCCACCTGGCTTTAGCCTGCAGGAAGGAGGACACCACTTGCTGTGGATTATGCTCCTCCTGCCGTGTTTTCACATGAGCTCACTCGGACAATATCCAGAGATTTGTCTAGAGAATGGGCAGGAGAATGTTCAGGGGGAACTTTTGCAGACATTTGTGTTCTCACAAAAATCTCCAGCCATATCTGGACTTCAGTGCATGAAGACACTTAAAATCTCCTTGGTGGGTTTTGATCTGTTGTGCACAGAGTTATAGAAAGTGAGGTTAATATTTTCACAAAATCCTTAATACAAAATACTTTATCCAATGATGGGAGGGGAGATCATTTTGAACACATTCCAAGTTATACCCATGTTTTGAAAATAAAACAAAGATGGCTATTTGGACAGGAAGCCAAAAACATGTTAAAAATGCCAGAACATTTAAGATCGAAACGGGCGTGAGACAACTTCCTTTAAACGGAAAACCAACAACACACACCCGTTCAAAAGTTTGGGGTCACCTATACAATTGTGTTGTATTTTCCATTAAAAGTCACACTTTTATTCATCAAAAGAGTTTCAAAATGAATAGAAAATATAATCAAGACATTGATTAGAAATAATGATTTTTATTCCCGACCTGACCCAAACTAAATTGGCCCCGTTGTACTTTTCAGATAGATAACGGAAAGCTCAGTGATCACGAGAACAGCAGCACCATGGAGCACCTGCGCCTGCTGTTGCCCATGGTTCTGTCCCTGTGTCGAGCACGTGCAGATACTCCTGGTCCTGGAGAGTGGCAGGAGGACTCTGGTCTGGGCCTTTACAGAGCTCCTGAGGAGGGAGTCACAATGGGCATCGGGGCCACATCCTCCTCGCAGTCTGTGACTCTCGAGAAAAAGGTGAGTCCCAGTAGATTTAAAGCTGCAGGTTATGTTCTTATTCTGCCTCAGTTTAGTCCTTATTTGTACATTATTTGTATGCAGAGTCCTAGAAGTTGAATATATCAAACTGCTGAATGACCAGGAAGTTTGAGCAGTTTTCAGTCAGTTATACTCATAAAACCGGTTTACAGCCTTCTCGAGTGTGGATTTGCTGTTGTTTCTAGCTTTGAATGAGGATCTAATGTACACATTTGTTGTCGTTTCTCCAACAGGTGACCGCTTTAGAAAACATAGCGTGCGTCCTGAATCGTGAAGTGGAGCGTAGTTCGGTTACGTTGGAGGCTTTTTCGCATCAACATCGTTTAGACCAAGAGAAGATTGAAAGTTTATCCAACAAGGTGCGGCAGCTGGAGAGGATGGTGAACATGAGAGACTTGCAGCTCTCCGAGAGTGAACAGCTGGTGCGGGAACTCCAGTTTTGCACATACGACGGGATATTTGTCTGGAAAATCACAGATTTCTCACGCCGCAGACAGGACGCTGTGGGAGGACGAACGCCTGCTATGTTCTCACCTGGTAAGACAATCGCCACAATCATAGGTTTTGTGCATGTGGCGCATCTCACTTCCCAGCCTTAACATGTGAGTGAACCAAGCTCATGGTTCGCAGGATCTTAACACTTGGCTTGTAGACAAGGGAAATTCCACTGAACTACACCCCTGTTTTCCTTTAGGGAGTGTGCACGTCACTCCTATTCTCATATGACATCGTTTTCAGGCTCTGTTTACATTTTGGATTCCTCTTCTTTTTCCTCCTCGTCACAGCTTTTTACTCCAGTAAATATGGCTACAAAATGTGTCTGAGGCTGTATCTGAACGGCGACGGAACCGGCCGAGGGACGCACCTGTCGCTGTTCTTCGTGGTCATGAGGGGCAGGTTTGACGCGCTGCTCAAATGGCCTTTCAGTCAGAAGGTAGGGGAAAACTAGCTGTGCACACGTTCTCATGTTCAAACCAGGACTGTTTTTCTTTTAAAAATCACATTGATTGTGTGCAGCATCTCCTTGTGAGTGTGCACAAAGTAACATAAATAGTTCTGGTGCTTCTGAGAGACAGAATCGCTCTGCCTGTATTGATTCAGAATGTTTTCATATCTTATCCTGCAGCACATTAAATCATAAACTGTATGAAGAGACGGCAATTAAACCGGAACTCCTGCAAAATGAAAATGCTGTTGCATTCACAAGGGACATTGGCCCCCTTTACACCTGGCATTAAAATGTGTCATCTGTGATAACATTGCAATCGAATAAAGCCCTGACCACTTGTAATTGCAGGTGTAAATACACCCAAGGTTAGATTGTTATATGATCTGCGAAATCACTTCAGGAGGTACAGACGTCACAATGCGTG
This sequence comes from Microchirus variegatus, assembly GCF_963457635.1. Taxonomy (NCBI): domain Eukaryota; kingdom Metazoa; phylum Chordata; class Actinopteri; order Pleuronectiformes; family Soleidae; genus Microchirus; species Microchirus variegatus. The sequence continues at coordinate 13,154,919 of NC_139817.1, forward strand.
GCTCCAAGGAAAGCTAATGTGAAAGCGGCGACAAATCTCCAAAACTTTGTCAGTTTTCTGCTCGTCAAAGAACGACTTCTTCCCCTACGTCGTAAAACGAAGAGGTGTCCATTAGGGCCGGAGACGCACGATGTACACTACCGTTCAAAAGTTTGGGGTCACCTATACAATTTTTTGGGTGTTTTCCATCAAAAGTCACACTTTTATTCATCAAAAGAATTGCGAAATGAATAGAAAATATTAGAAAGATTAGAAATAATGATTTTTAGTCAAAATAATAATTTTGCCCTTCAAACTTTGCTTTTGTGCAAGTGCTTTTCCCTCAAACTTTTGAACGGTAGTGTATGTGGTGAAGAAGTATCTGATCACAGAAAGCACATTCTAATTCCAGGTGTAAAGGGAGTCATTGTGTTACCTCAGGCTTAGCATCCATTTGATCCATTTTCTAAAAGTGGCTATAGAGAGCTATTATGCACCTACAAACAGTTCATTTTAAACACGATAAAAAGTAACATCGTAACATTCTCCCCGTTTCCTCAGGTGACTCTGATGCTCTTGGATCAAAACAACCGTGAGCACATCATCGACGCGTTCCGCCCCGACATTACCTCCACATCCTTCCAGCGGCCGATCAGTGAGATGAACATCGCCAGTGGGTGTCCGCTGTTCTGTCCGCTCGCCAAACTGGCCAGCAAAAGCCCGTATCTGAGAGACGACACCATTTTCATTAAAGCCATTGTAGACCTCACAGGCTTGTAGAGTGTAGACTGTGGAAGCTGCACCAAAGTTTCAGGAGGGAAAAACAAACGATGGTAAATGATAGTAAATACTGATAATATTATATATATATATATATATATATATACACATAATTATGACTATAAATATGTGAGCATCATATAACATGAATCCACATATACATATATTAAGACATTATGTTGAATCCTATATAGTGATTATACATAAAATAATCTTATTTTATATAATATACATATATAAAATTCATGTACAATTATGCATTATATAATGAGTACATTCTTAAAAATGTGTCTTGTTGGGTCTCCTTCATTAACACGCAACGTCAAAAAAACTTCATATTTCACATGTGTGTGTGAGTGTGTGTGTAACACATCAATCAGTTATTAACTATCGCCTCCTCCTCGTGCAACACTGAGCGTAACTTTGGCTTCTGTCATTCTGTCTAAAATAATAATAATCAGCCAGTGGAGCCTCAGTGTCAGTGCACCCAGCTTAAAGTCAAACTGTCAGGAATCCCTTTAAACGTGCTCTGCATCAATGAAGGACATAAACACATTATACAAATGCTTATACAAAAATGTTACTCGATAGCTTGTATATGTAGACATATAGCAAGTTGTGATTAATGGAAAAAAAAAAAATCGTATTTTTCTGTTACATTAAGTCACAGGAAACTGTAAAAATTAACTTTCTTACTGACATTCTACTACTGGCATCAAATATTTATTTCCACTTAATTCTATGATATGTATGGGTTTCTTTGTATTGGAAATGCTTTGGTGTATTTCTTGATTATATATTTATAACATTGTAATCATACTTCAATGTTTAGACATTAATTTGAACCAAGAAAACAAACAATCAAAAAAGATGGATCAGGGGCTCTGGATAAAATAATCTGCAATTCATATGATTGTTTAATGCTTTGATTATAATAAAAATACATGCATCATATTTCCCAATTACGTCACTTGTTGCTGTCGTCTTCTTTATAATTTTTTTGTCAAAAAATCCAAAAATGTGTTTTAATTTCTTATTTGTCAATATTCACTGTTTTCTTCTGTGCTAAATGTTATTAAGCTGAAATTCTTGTCAAACTAAAAAAAAAAAAAAAGAACGTGCCAATGCAATAGGAAAACCATTTTACTTAACACTAAAAACAGCAATAAAACCTGTAGAAATGTGATTGACATTGTCACCATTCAACAAGAATTTGTGATGTACTGGATTAAAACTTGTATGAAAATGGATGACATTTTCCACTCTTTAAAGAGGAAGCGACACTGTGTAAATACAGATAAAAACAGACGCCTATAGTCACAGAGACTGTCTGTCTGCAGCAAAGTGCTGATGGAAACATCAACCACACGAACCTACTATGTAAAAAAAAAGAAGTGGTTAGAAACCACTGTATTTAGTTTGTTTCTGTTGACATGAATGTGGTGAACTGTTCATCTGCAGAACACATTTTACTAAATGTAGGTCAGTTATGTCAAAAGCTACATGAATGTCTGATTTGTGAAGCATCCGACTTAGATGAACACATTAACACAGCTCATTTTATATCATGGAATATGTTGAAGAATGTGCATTGCATTGAAATGATCCCACCACAGGACCACATTTGGGCAATCACGGTTTTTTTTCAGTCAAAAGGAAGTCACATCCCTACAGAAGAGGATTAGGGCCACACAGGAAAAAATATTTGAGTTCTGACTACACTCAGAATTCTGACTTCATTCTGACTTTATTCCCAGAATTCTGACTTTATTCCCAGAATTCTGACTTTAATCCCAGAATTCTGACTTTATTCCCAGAATTCTGACTATTCTGACTTTATTCCCAGACTTCCCGACTTCCTGCTCACATTACGTAATTTTCTGGCGCATAATGCGATGCCTGAGAAGCCTAAAACCCCATTTCTCCCAGTTGACGCGACAACACATAGCCGGCGTTTTCAGAAATCTCCACTTTGGCCGGAGTTTTTAGAAATAATAATTTTCTGTGATGGGGTTTTCGTGTAAATGAGAGGCCAAACCGCGTGGAAATATCTGCGTTTTCCCTTCGTGTAAATGGGGCCTATGTGTCACTGCATTGTCCCTGATAAATAAAGATTAATTGAATTGAATTGAGATGCAAAACAGAAATTCTTCATGACACGGTCGATTCTGGATTCAACACACACATCAATGGTACTGCAGTGGGAGCTGATACTAGGTCAGTTCTGGACTTTGCTTGGCGAAGAGCACAGATGCTTCCTGTTTAGACAAAAGGCACCGGAGAGCGGACAAGTCTGTTATTATGTGTAGAGAGAGTATTTACGACGCTAAGGAAGTATAGAATAAGTTGACCTCACTTGGAGGAAGGAGCACCATCTTTGGTGCTGAAGCGGTTTCTGTGCTGAAGCTAGAATACCCAAAAAAGGGCAAATGTGATGTATAGGATGACCATGACACATGAAACTCTCTCAAGGTAATTGCAAAGTGCTTGAACTGATGCATGGCTTGTAACAAATAAAGTTCTCTTTGTTCAAAAGGGCATCACAGAGTCTCTTCCTGCACCATCATCTCACCACCTGTAGTTATTGAAAGGAAGGGAGGGCCCGTTGAACGACATTCTAAAAGGGAGTTTCTGTTTCGAGCATAATGTGGGTTTTTGGAGCTTCGAGATGTTTGACGTGCAGCATTCTGGAGATGTTCTCAGTCAAAACCACAAAAACACCATCCTACATTTCCCACAATGCAACTGCAACTGACACCAAAGCAGTGACACATTCAAAGTACAATGTGTCAAATTTAGGTGAAGTTGCACGTTGCAGCTGAACCTAGCTAACCTTGAGTTAGCATCGAAACTCAAAAGATGTTAAGTTTGTCCATTGTAGGCTACTGTAAAAACATGGTAAAAGGCTCATTCTGGGGAAATCAAAAGAACCACAACTTCTGCTAAATTTAAATAATTTCACCGAAATTTTAAGGTCATTTCATGCAGAGAAACTACAAAACCACTACTGATCAGTAACTTTCCTTGCTGCCAGCACGTTAAATTATTTACATTTGGCGATTCTTTACTAAAAGGACACTGCAATGATTGCAGGAAAACAAGACCCAGAAAAACCAGGAATATGTCTCACCGAGGCACATTTTGAGCTATTTACAGATTCTGAAAGTGTGATTTCTAAGCTTTCCAACAAAGTCAAAAACATCAAAAAAGATCACTCCTTAAACTGGTTTAGGGAGAATTTTAGCCTCAAAGATTTACACCTTCTGGGAGCCAATAGACAGTTGTATAAGATTCATATATGAAAAGAATATGAAAATAAGTGTTTTCTATGGAAGCACATTGCATTCATTCATATAAAAAAAAAAAAAAAAAAAAAAGTTTGTTTTTCTGAGTAATTTCTTTTTTGGTTTGGTTTTCAGAGTAATTTCCTTTTCTGTTTTTCAGAGTAATTTCTTTTTATGGTTGGTTTTTCGTAGTAATTTTTTTATGATTTACTGAATCTTTTTTCTGAGTTTAGAGAGCCTTTGAAACAATTAACGCATTCATTCCTTTATTGAGAGCTTGATTAAATGGAAACAACATGGATGACATTGTTTAGTTTGATCAAGTTTGTGTCGACTTTACGCAGTCATGGGAGTCACTTAACTCTTATTTTCAGGCTATGAAAACCAAACATTTTTATCATTTTAATATGATTATACACTTGCACATACTATATTCAATTTCAATAAATAAACCCTGCAAAATGTTACAGAGTGTGCCTTTAAAGAGAACAATTCTTCAGAGCTTTTAGCTCTTAGCTATCTGAATTGAATGTAAATTAAATTAAAACAACCTTTTTTCTTCTGAGGGCTACTTTTCACGTTAATCTTCACATTAAGCTTAATTAATTTTCAACAGAGCAGCAAACTTTTAGGTTAAGGAATTATGGAGCGCATAAAGGGTGGCGCTAAGGGGGCAGCACCCCCTACTGACAAGGAGTGGACCACACAGCGTGGAAATAGTTTTTATCGTTTTCCACAGATTGAGGACGAAGTCAGTGCCCAGTTACAGTACAAGTGCGTCAACTAATGTTCGAGTTCCACTGGAGACGTTCAGTAACCTGAGAATTAACCTTCATTACATTAAATATGTTGATAAACAGTTGGTTTGACATTAAAAAAAAAAAGTGTTGACATTGTTCATTCCCTCATTTTAAAGGTGTTTCTTCTTACCAAAGTTGATAATGGTGTCATAGCTGTTGACGTGCGTTGAAGGAAGGGAAAGTGAAAGAGTCGTGCATGCTGTAGACCACGGTCTCTCAGTCCCACTGCCCTCCAACACACCTGATTCAAATGAACGGCTCGTTATCAGGCTCCTGCACAGCGTGTTGACGAGCCGATCGTTAGACTCAGGTGTGTTGGTGTAACATCTAAAACATGCAGGGCAGAGTGTGGCTTTTTAGAAAGCCCTGTGGGCTCTGACCTGAGGAGAGAGGGCGAAGGCCTGTACACATACTCCGCACCAACAGAGAGAGATGTGTGCTCTTGTTCTTGTTACCTCGAGAAAAACAAAAGTTAGTTCTCTGCCGGGACATTTAATACATCACCAGAAACTTAAAAGGTGCCATATGTAAGATTGTGGCCAAAAACGGTTACTACATTCAAATTCAAAATACCGAGGTCTTTTAGGTTTCGTTTTCTGACGTAACTGGCAACCCGTGGTTATCTCAGCAGCTGAGACGTTACTGACTGCAATGATTGGTACACAGCGGTAGGTGGCGCCACATGCCAAAACATGATTTCAAAACATAAACATGATTTGCAGTCTGCAAAATATTTTTTTTAATGCTAATATTTCGGCTGTACTGTTGTTGTTGGTGAGTTCAGTTTGTTATATGAACATTATTCCTGAGTCTCTGTGACATATTAGGAGGATTTTATGACCAGTTGCTTTAGATTTATTACATAATGCACGTTTAAGCGCAGAACTGGGAAGTCCTCCTAGGTCAGGGGGTCTGAAACCTTTAGAGACATTTTGACCCCTCTCCCTCCACCCAAATAAAATTCAACAGGAGCCGCAAAACACACGTGATGCATAAAATTGAGATAATATTACATTACAAAGCACAATAGATTGACATTTCATTGATGTTTATACCTAACGTCTGGTTTTTAATGGAATATGTACATAGGTGTATAGAGGCCCATTTCCAGTGTTCTAATGGTACATTGTGTTTGCTAATGGAGTTAGATGGATATTGAATGATAAGAAAACCCTTGTGCAATGATGTTGCACAAAACAGCTGAAAACTGTTTTGCTGGTTCTTTGATGAAAGGGCAAAATCATTTACCCAGTTGAATAAAAATCATTATTTTGATGAATAAAAGTGTGACTTTTAATATAAAACACAAATTATACACAATATACAAAAAATTGTGTAGGTGACCCCAAACTTTTGAACTGTATCGTAGTTCATGCTTGAGGAAACCTCGACTCCAAATTGGCTTAGGCAGTGATACTTGTAGTATTTTAGTAGCAGAAGTTACACACTGGAGCTTTAAGTCAGTAGTAAGTATATATTATGAAAGTACTGAAGCATCTCAAGCATTTGGACTCATTACCATATCTTCATCAAACATGAAACCTACGTCTTTTTTGCTGAAACCACACTGACTCATAAGTGCTAAAGGTGTCAACCCGCAAAACGTCAACAGATTAAGCTCCACTTATCAACAGCAGCAGCGTCATTGTGGCTCAACACGGTTTGGCTCAGCACGGTTAGCAAAAACCCGACCAACCCACACGGATGGGAATTTCCCTCCAGACTGATGTCAGCCATCGATTAAGCTCTCATCGATGAGGTGATGAAATATCATCATGACATTTTAAAAAGAAATTCATGATCTCATCTCGACAGCTACAGTGTAGGGCTAAACGGTTAGGTTAAAATATCACACTTTTTCTGACTTGTATTGCGATTTGATTTGTGATACAACTTTTTAAGTTGAACATTTATTGTGTTATACATTTAAAACAAGATTAAATTAATTATATTACAATATACCACAGTATATACCAGGGATCAGCAAGTAAATGTGGCCGAGGGCCAATTTTCTTTGGAAGCAAATAAATAATAATGTGTGAGATACGTACTCGTACTGTTAATATTTACTGTGCATCACTTCAGTTTTAAGAATTTAAGAACATATCATAGTAGTTATTTTTACGAGTTTATTTTCTCTGTTCATGACAACAGCAGTGTTTTTATTTTTAAGTTAAGTTTTTAGTTCAACCCATTAAAAAAAAATATATATATATATAATTTCCAGAGACAAATGTGTTATTTCATTATCAGACAGAGGATCTGAGATGCATGTCACATTCCAACAACAACAGAGGAAGTTGGGATTGAAAAAAAGAAAGAAATAAAATTGACAAAAAGTCGACATCAAAGTCACTTCCTTTAAAGAAAATAAAAGCCCTACACTGCTCTTTACTGCGTTTCTGTCAAGTTTTCTGAGTAAAAGAGCCAAAAAAAATAAATAATAATAGAATTTCCATTTCGACAAACACAGCAGCATCATAATGATTTTAAATGTCTTCTTCAATGGGTGAAACCACCCTTTAACTGTCAATTCTAGCAACAGAATCTATTTGAATCAATTCATTTTCAGTTTATTTTCTCAAAATAAAAGCTCTGGACTCGATATGAAATTGTAAGTTTTGCGTGAAGATGAGCAAATAATTTAAGATCAGATTTGTCAGATTTTGATCTGGCAGGACAGTTTTGACCCACAGGCCACCAATTGCTGACCACTGGTATATAAAATTCAACATAAGGATGAGAACTTATACACTGAATATGTTTAAACATTTTATTAAATTTTTTTAACTGCTATTTCGAGTGCCTTTCCATGACATTTTATGCATGAGGTGAACATTTCTGTTGGTCCAGTAGTATGGTTTAGTACGTCACTGATAAGTTAATAACTCGGGTGGAAGTTAGTGTTTGCAGTTTATCCATGGACTGGACCACTTTACAACAAACAATACTGGACCAGGTTTAAATAAAAAAAATCAGTTTTAAAACAAACAAAAGGTTTGGAGATTGAAGAACAATAATGGAGATGAACTGCTTTTGTTCACATGAAAAAAAGCCACCTGTGCACACTAAATCTACAAAAGTCAACCGTGGACTGAATGTGACTGGGACAGGTGATGTTTTCAGAAGCCTACTGTAGTTCCTATGGTAACGTGTGTTGAGCCTTTAATACACCGTGTCATTGTTCTGTTAGGTCTGCGCCTTCTAAAGTCAACAAAATTCAACAGATAAAAAAATAAAAAAATAAAGCAACTGACGTCATGAGGAGACAGAGTTCCCTGTAAAGTACGACACTGTTCAAAACCGTTTTCATTGAAAAACTGAAATAAATAAACAAACATTCATCTGATGCTTATTGAGAACTTTTATTCCAGAGGGGGCGAGGCAGAAAAACATGGACGGAAATATGGGGCGAGGGTAAAAAATAACACTTAAAATTTGTCGGTGGGCACTGGGGCGAGAGTTAAAGGATTACTGTGTACATTTCAAAACAGGGTAACACTATAATAAGTACACACTATTAGCATTAGTTAAGCATTAATAGATATTGAATTCATCATTTATAACGCATGAATACTCATTAGTATGTAGTTTATAAACAGTTATAAATGTTAGCATGTACTGAGCGACTGCTGGACACACACAGAGGTGAGAGAGCAGTCTCTTGTAAGTCGATCAAAGAGCTGGTTTGTTGGAGGTGGATGCTGATTGGCTGCTGAGTACAGCAGCTACTTGGACACTGTTCCTCTGATGGATGAGTAAAACATTTAGAACTGTGTTTATAAACTACATACTAATGAATATTCATGTGTTATAAATGATGAATTCAATATTTGTTATTGCTTTACTAAGGCTAATACTGTGTATTATAAAGTGTTACCCGAAAGGGTAACAATGCGGCACAATCTGATGAATTATCTGAATTCCTATGGAAATATTAAAATGAACTTGAGCTGGTTTATTATCGTGTTTTAGATTTTGTTTGCTTCTCTTTGAACCAAAGAAAGTGAAAGGACCTCGAAGAGGATTTCCAGTAAGACGGAGAGTCCGGGAATAACTCACAGACATTTCAAGACTTTCAGATTGAACACTGTTGGCGGCAGGATTACTCTGCTGCTTCATCTTTATACGTCACTTTCTTTTTCTGAATGAATAGTTTAAGGTTTTGACGAAGGTTGGTTCTTATAAATTAATCCAGTATAATATTAGTCACCACATCATATGGTGATTTTACCGTGTACTACATACACATCATTTGACTTGGGTGATATTTGTTTGAATTGGAAGGTCCATTAAATCAATTTATTTATTTATTTTATGGCTGCAACTAACTATCATATTCAATTTATCCATTTTTTCCTTTCTATTAATCGAGTAATGCTGATCAGTGTTTCCAAAACCTCAAAATGATGATGAAAGCAAAATTGCTCCGTTTTAATGGTTTCTTTGTTACACAGATCAAAGAAAGCAGAAAATACTCACATTTAAGACACTGAAAAATCAGAGAGCTTGTTTTAATTTAAAAAAAACAACAAAAAAACACTCAAAATAATTAAACAATTATCAAAATATTTGACGATTATTTTAGAACTCAATAAATAACCGATTAATTGTTGTAGCCCTAATTTATTTATGTTTTTTTCCTTTTTACACAATCTGATCTTTTAACATTGCCAACTTTTATATAAGTATTTGGAACTTGATGAGGACCTCAAAGGAACATGAATAAATAAGTAATGTAACATTGCTTGTTCAAAATATGCACAAAATTTAACCAGGTACAATTTGTTTTGGGACACATTTTAGAGGATGGTGTAATGGTACACTTTCATTTAGACAAGATAGATGCACAAGTTTGGTGCATATATCTGTAGGGGACAAAAAAATTATTTTTAGCAGTTTCACGCTGCAGTAAAACAAAAGGGTATCATTAAAACTAAGGCAAACTGCTTTAAATGTCTTTCCCTTTGGGTATTTCATGGATTTTAAATTCTCAAAAGAATGAAGGGTTTAAGGGATATACTCGAGAGATCTAAGAGATTTATCAATAATTTTTTCAGGACAAGTTCTTCGCCTCTGATGATCAGGACATGAAAACCGTGGTCAGGTCCAGGAGTCCAGTGTCTGACCTCGCTCAGACGCACGTGACAGATAAAAACAGACGAAAACCATCTCTCAAAAACAGGTTTGAAAGTCTGTCTGGTGTCAAGTCGGTGTCAGTTCCACAAAATCTGTGATAACATTTCAACACAACCGCGTCGTTCCTCAGAGCAACAGCACCCCCCGGTGTCCAACGCGCCTCCCAGCGTCAGCTGAAGACGCTCTGCACTGCCACAGGTCACAACACCATGGGCTCAAGCAAAACCACTGACTGTAACCACACTGTACATATACATGGAGTGCACATATATATATACATATAAATATATACATATATATATATATATATATATATATATATATATATATGTATGTATATTTATATATTCACACACCACAGAGGAAAACAGATCAAACTTTTCCTCCTCTTTGTTCCTCCCTCCCATTGTGAGTGTTGTACAACCTGACTCATGGTTTTCCATTCACACCGCCGAAAGACGAGGAGTTTCTGTTGCGGTACAGCCAGGACGACAGGAGTTTGCGGGGCTTGGATGGGCGAGCGGGGGACTGTGCCAGGCGGACCATGCGCGGCGAACGCCACACCTTAATGGTAGAGTCATCGCTGGCGGACAGCAGCAGCTCCTGGTCGGCGGGGCTGAACGCCACCGAGTTCACCACGTCGTCGTGCGCCAGGCGTGCCAGACAGATGTTGTAGTGGCGGTCCCAGATGTAACCGTGCTTGTCTTCAGCGCCGCTAGAGGAGGGAGAGTGTGGGGGGCAAAGGTCAGCAGAGACTTCACAAGTGAGGAAACCTCAACACTTGTGTAAAATGACGTGATTCTAAAATATGCTGCTGTACGTGTGTAGAGGTAAGAAAGGGCAGAAAATCCTCAAAATCCCCCTTTGCGATATCAAGAAAATTAAAAACCTATGACTGGCGACGCACTACCGTTCAAAGGTTTGGGATCACTTAGAAATGTCCTTATTTTTGGAAGGAAAAACACTTTTTTTCATTGAATATAACATTAAATGAATGAAAAATACACTCTATACATTGTTAATGTGGTAAACGACTATTCTAGCTGCAAACGTCTGGTTTTTAATGGAATGTGTACATAGGTGTATAGAGGCCCATTTCCAGCAACCATCTCTCCAGTGTTCTAATGGTACGTTGTGTTTGCTAATCACGTTAGATGTGTTAGCAGTGCATGATTAGAAAACCCTTGAAAACCCTTATGCAATTATGTCAGCACAGCTGAAAACGGTTTCGCTGGTTCTTTGACCAAAGCAAAATTATTATTTTAAATAAAAATAATTATTTCTAATCTTGTCAATGTCTTGACTATATTTTCTATTCATTTTGCAACTCTTTTGATGAATAAAAGTGCGACTTTTAATGGAAAACACCAAAAATTTGTATCGGTGACCCCAAACTTTTGAACGGTAGTGTACACAAACAACTCCATTGTAAAGACTGCATTTGTCAAAAAAGCAACTGCATTGAAGAAATAGTTTTGCGTGACAAATCGGCCTATCACCCACCTGGCGACAAAGTCTCTGCTGACATCGAGAAAGATGAAGAAGCACTCGTCGTTGGGTGTGAAGGCTCGGTGAGCTCGCAGGCTTCTTCTCTCCTCCCTCAAGCTCTTCAGATCAATGACATGCAGGTCTATCTCCTCAGCAATGGGAGGCGGAGACATGGGATCAGAGATCACGCAGCCAGCAGGCCAAGCCCGACTGTTTACGTAAAGGTACCTGCTCAATGAAAAGAGTTTTTTTGTTTTTTAATCTGCTGTACGACCACACATAAACAAACACCCACACACTGAGACGTGTGAGGTTCAAATTATTAAGTCTGGACAAGCACAGATTAGAGTCAAATTTTACAACTGAACATCTGAACAAAGATACAAGGCTGCATTTTAGAGCTTTAGTGAGGTCAAGGTCTAACGTTTGTTCATAAGACCTGGAAAATTCAACCCTGTAGATGTGTTTATGTCCAGGCTCTAGGCAGGTCAGCAAAGGTCCTCCAGGCCAAATTTAAAAAGCAATGTATTTATTGACCAGGCTTTGTGATGAGGCCAGTCATGTTGACTTTACATGTGTATGCCATATCTTACCTGTGGTCTGGAGAAAGGCCCATGCCAATAATGTGACCATGGATATCAATAACATGGTCCAGGGAATCGAAAAACTCATCTGAGCTCCGCTCTTCGCCAAGGACAGGACCACTAGTCGTCATCTGGTCTGGTTTGATCCGCTTAATCCCTGGAAACGAAGAGCAATTATTAAATATGAGGAGTATGTTTGACAGCATAATAATTTGGTTTAGTCTTCTCAGCTGGGGAACAACAGTACCTATTTGGTGAGGGGAATATGTAAGGCTGCCGGTGGTGAAGAGTAAGTAGGTTTTGTCTTCTCCGTCACTGGCCTCAGAGGACTCGATGAGGCTGGAGTCAGGTACCTTCGTGTGGGCTCTGCCCATTATCTGAGCCACCTTGGCCTCAATCGCCAGCTCCCTGGGTCCGACGTGTTTACGACTCTGACAGCAAAGGTAGCAGAGATAAAGAGATTAAAAACAGATTCAGAACAAAGAATATTATCCTAAAACACCTGAGAGTATTACACTGAGCTGACCTGCATGACATGCTCAAAGTTCGAGATGGCTGGCTGGGGGAGGCGGGCAGTGTTGAAGTGCCTGACTTCCTTCCGACTCTCTTCCTCCTCTTCCTCGTCTTCCTCCTCACTGCCCAGGTCAAACAGGAGGGGCTGGTGCTGCTTCTGTGGCCCTTTCTGCCTTTGTGCCTGAGACTGGGCCTCATAGTCCAGCACCAAGTCCGGGTTGTCATGCCGACGGCAGTGGGCCACCATCACTGTGCGGATGGTGCTGGCGTTAATGTTCTGGATCTTAAAAAGGCGCTTGACCACGTTGACGTTCTCCGATTCGATGTCCTGTCTCAGTAAAGGGTGAGAAGAAGAAAGGCATCAGTTAGTTCCCATTTTACATGTATTGCTGCGATTACGTTTATCAAAATGTAAATATATGCATTTGATTGAAGCATATAAATTGCATTTTTATAGCGATCAGGATGTACAAACGCAAATGGCACATATTAGTGAAAGATATTTACAAAACACTTTAAAAACAACTCGGTAGACTATTACATAGTGAACAACTTCCTTCTGTACTACATAAAGTAGAGAGATTTTGAGTGATAAGTATGAGCTGCAGCAGCAGCAGGAAGTCTCACCTGAAAAGCTTTATTGAGCCACAGCACAGAGCAGGAGGTCATGTTGCCGATCCAGTGCAGGTTCCCAGAGATCAGGTGGGTCTCATTCAACCAGCAGCCAAACACATCATACGGCTTGTTCCTGACCCGTGACAACAGTGTGTAATTTTCTGTAACAGTGTAGTGAAAAAGAAGAAGAGTGAAATGAAACAGAGTTGTTGCCTTGCTTTTCTACCGGTAGCCCTACTGTCTGTTGAATGACTTTGTTGGCAATCTATCGCCATCTACTTTCATTAGGCTGAGGGTTTTCATGATACTGTGAATCAAGACACCGGAACAATTAAACAGTTTGTTGTCAGCAAACAAAAACATTTATGAATATAGTTAGACATTTTTAGTAACACTGCCCTTTCCTTGTCGTTTTATTACTGAATCACAGATATCCTTAAAGTTACTATTGCATTATACTATGAATGTGTGATTACTCCCATCGATATATTATCTACTTGTACATTTAAATACATACAGTTTTATAGGGCTGAACAATTAATTGAATTTTAAATCAAAATACAGCCTACTGCAATTTTCAAATCGCAGGAAGTGCAATATTTGTGAAAGCCAAAATGTGTGTCAAGATGTAATTTTCGATTATTAATTTTCTTGATCTATACACGTCATATTCTTCAGATTACAGGGAACATTTTTGTTTCTCACAGAACTGCACAAATATCACACAGTAAATCATTTAAAATGTGTTTTTTGAATGAAAATGAGAATCATGATGTAAAGATTTCCATTCCATTCGCAATCCCAATCCGTGTCAAAATAACTGCAACTACATATTTATTCAAAATAGTTCAGCCCTACCGTTTTTATCACATATTTCATTGATATCAACCTGCACCTGCCTTAGTTCAAATCACATCTAGTCAAATAAAAGTCAGTCAATCATATTACATTCATTTGTAAGGTCTAACCTCAAAAGGGTAGATAGAAATAATGATGAAGATTGTGTGAAAAAAAGGAAAAACATAATAATAGTATAATAGTATATAAACAAATTCACTCATCTTCTAAAAAAATAACAGGAAATGGTGACTGCTGGGTGGTTTCCTTTGTGATTCCTACCCAGACTGATGACTGCAATTTCCCCAGAGGAGGTGTGGTGTGGGCCGAGGTAAACACCAGACACGAGCAGCAGACTGTCGTCCGCATTGAACTGGGAGAACTGAGTATAGCCCCAATTGAACTGCCGCATGCTGCAGCTGTGCACCAAGGAGATGTTCCCATCAGGCCTCTCCGTGTCCCACAGCTGCTCACAACAAGAGTAGCAGAAGTGGGGTTTTGAAAGAAAATGTGTGGATAATTAGGAGGAGAAGACTCGGAGGTTACACAATTATCAGATCAGACGAGCAAACTATCTGTTATCTGAAAGCTCAAACAATAAATCCACAATAAAATAGAAAAGAGCGAGCCCTTCAATTATAACTGTACTTCTCCATGTGAATACATGTCTGATAAATTCAAACCATTGCCAAACGAGTTCACACAATGTTGATTTAGATTATCAGCCATCTACATGAGTGACTATACATATGTATAGTGGTGTGTAGATCTTGTGTTGCCGCAGATATACTCGCTCTGCACACAAGAAGTGATACATTTTATGTCAAGAGAAGGTGGAGGCAACAGAGGAATTGTGGTAATAAAGCAAGACAGGGGCAATCAGTATGGCTGAAAAGCACACACAGAAGTTTCAGAAGATAATTCCACGACTTAAACAGCACAGTCGCTCTGCAGTTTGAAGAGATTACAACATTTCTTGACCCAGCCCACCCATGCACTGCCACTGTATACAACACAGACACTCCCTCAGTTCAGGACAGATTCCATTTTCAGAGAAGGACGCAGCATACAAATAACTTTACATGTGTTTTGTTTAGACTACACTGAGGCAGTATAACATTGAAAACAACAAAAGGTTAATGTCTTTATGTAAATAAACACATACTGAAAACAATCATGTTACGCAAGCACAAAGTAAATATTAGTTCTATTATTTAATCCAAACCTTAACCGTGCAGTCTTTGGAGCAGGAGGAGAACCTATGACCCCTGTGAGAGAAAGCCAGGTGGAGGACCTGGTCGCTGTGCTCTCTCAGTGTCTGAACCTCCACACAGGGGATGCAGTCAAACAGACGCTTGAACTCCCTGTGCCATGACACAGCCGCTGCATAAAAGTAGATCATATATTGTTTAAAATAATAATAAAAAAATATATATATTATAAATAACTGCTGTCTTTTCATTTCCCTGTAGAACTCATAGTCACAATTCTTTACCTGGGTGTCGGGGCACAGAGCGGGGTATACGGTAGTAGCTATAAAACAACTCCCTCCACAGAAACTCATCTCTGGAGACGGCTAGCCACTGTCTGCAGGTCAGACTAGCTCTTAACACAGCTTCATGGGGCAGACGCAGGAAGATCTCCAACACCAGGCTGTCCGGCAGAACTGGGCCACACTCCATAATACCATCCTGTGCAACACATACACAGACTACACTATGATGTACAGTATAGTATAGTGCTACTACAGTAGTATATGCTTCACTTTAACCATAAAATAATATTCAACTGATATGCCTTTGTATGTGTTCAGTAATAATTGAAACGATTTGACAGATGTTGATAAACCTGCAAAATAATGTTAAATCCTGTAGTTTGTAGCACTGCTCTCCATTAATAACATCATCATGCTTTGTCCCGCAGTCGCTACTGGAACAGAGCCATGTAAGCGTGGCATTCCTCATCTACAAGCTTAAAGAACAGTCCAATAAGACTAATTTCACATATAATAACAAGTGCATGTGTTTACTTTGATTTTCTTTTGCTGGACCAAACATCCGTGTCTAGATTGCTTAAAATGTACATTTTACAGAAGAACGTAAACGCTACGTAACAGCTGACTATTTGTTATTAATACAATCATGCAATAATACAAAATCATAATCCTGACCTGCGAAACATTAGCGAGATAAAACAGAGATGACAAACAGTTAGCAGAGAGTGTTTGTTTACCAAAACAGGGCGGTAGCCAGTGACACCAATCAAGCTAATATTAGCCACTAGCTGGACATTTGTTTTCAAGTCTTAGCTACGTGCTGCGACTTCATTCTGTCGACACATCGTTGCTTTCATGCGTCAGCACTTTCCTGGACGGGCCTTTCAGGCTGGTTACCTAAAAAAAACGCACTGACAATCCCCGAAACCCACCTGCTGAATCAAAGTATGTGGAGGAAGACAAGCTGTCGGCTAGTTAGCGTTTAAGGCTAGCCGGAGAGAAATGACAACAATCCTCTGGAGGCTCGACTAACAGATAACAGAATCGTCGCTGCAGGCCAACTCAATCGACCCAGTGAACACGATGGACGTGTCGTCGACTCGTCTTATCTATTATCAGTTATAAATCACCAGTTATGAAGTTATTTTCTGATTCAACATTTCCACTTAATGTTATATATATATATTAATTAATGATAGATAGATAGATAGATAGATAGATAGATAGATAGATAGATAGATAGATAGATAGATAGATAGATAGATAGATAGATAGATAGATAGATAGATAGATAGATAGATAGATAGATAGATAGATAGATAGATAGATAGATAGATCACACACACACACACAGCCTGTAATACTATACATTGGGCAGTGACAGGGTCTGGAAAAATGCTTTGTCATTGTTAGGTGGTGTGAGTGGTCAGACATGACACATGACACTGACTACACGTCTGTGACCGCCGACTCTATGGGAACAACAGAGCTGGACCTCAAGACCAACAAAGTCTCAAGGAAACATTGTTAAAGAGGAGCAATGCTGTGACTACTACTGTGTCGTGAGTACTAAAACTGAAGTGGCAAATACTTTGTTACTGTTTGCATCTTTATTTCTGTGTTCAGAAACAAAAAAATGTCTAAAAATATGAAAGTGTAACTATTGTTATTATTAATGTTAAAGTGTTGGGGGCCACGACCCTGTGTGTGTGTATGCAGTAAGATCTTTACAAACTTGTCATATGTATGTATGTATAATAATATTAATATTAATATTATAGATATATTATAATATGTATAATATTCTTATTTCAAAACATAATTTTTTTTGCCATTTCCATGTGCTTTATGATTCACCTGCTAATCTGTTTTACATATGCTAAAGAATATATGTGTACACTCAATTCAAAAAGTGTTGTACAACACAGCATGTTACAGTGTGTTGAACCTGATAGGGGTAGGATGTGGTTACCTGCCACAACAACAATAAATCAGTAGGAAAGACTGATGAAATAATAATTTCTGTGTGTGTTTCTCTGCAGCACTGCGTAAAGCAGCCCGCTGGATTGCTTCTTGCTGTGGCTCCTCGCAGAAGAACAGGACAGCAGCAGGATGTGGATACCAGATTGGAGGTACTGGTCCACTGGGTGCACTGGTGCCATTTGATATCATCACATCTTATTTTTGATGGTTAAACTGTCTTTGTGTTTGTCCTCACTCTGCAGGGCAGAAGGTGTGGACAGTTTCCAGTAATGAGACACCACCCATTCAAAAGATTCCCTAATCCCTCCCAGCAGAGTGGATTGAGGACATGCCCTCATTTTTTCTCCAGCTGATCATTTATGTTTATATAAAGCATGACTGTATGTGTGTGTTGCTCTGCACTTGTTTCAATGATGACTTGTCTGAAAACTTTTTGTTTGGGAAGTTGGATAATGTCTGATGTATCTGACAACTGCAGCAACAGCTCAGAAATTAACATATTGAATGAATAAATTAAGTATATATTATAATAATAATAATTGTATTGTATGTGTCATGAAATGCATTTTTCCATTCACTTCTGTCTTCGGGTCTCTTTTCCCCATGATCTGGCGCCATCATGTGGATGAAAAACGCAACTGCAAGAACAGAAGAATTAATTTAATCAATATGCACAAACATTACAAGGAAACAAAAAAAACGTTATTTAGTAGTCACGAATTAAAAATAATTCTGCATAAAATCCAGCGTGAATAACCACAAAACAAACTATAGCAAAATTAGTCAAATAAAATGCATGAGATAAGATACAGTATAGAGGTAAACCTGGTGCCTGGTGGATTTTATAACATTATTTAAAAAAAAAAAAAAAAATCACAAACACTTTAAAATTAAAATAAAAAGTTGATTATATCACAATTAATAGAAGTAGGCAGAACAAATGCCATAAAGATATCACACATAAATACCAGTTATGTGGTCTGCAGCCACTGTGACATATGTATATATAATATTTTGTTTATTATACATATATAAATACATATATAGGTTTGCTTATATTTCAGATTAAACACTAGGATATATGATTGGTATTCAAAGACAAAGAACCTCATTTAATGCAATATAATTGTTCCAGTGTGTGATTTTACCTCCTGGATTGACTGGCTCTGTAAAACCAAGAAAAACTGAATGATCAAATTTTATTTTATCATGGCTGAAAATAGGTTTCTTGTTTTTAACCAAAATTTGAGTCATTTCGTCTTTGAGCCAATAACCTTTCTTCCCCTCTGAAGTATGAAGTGTGAACTGTCTCTAGCCTGGATTATATTCTTTGGAAAGATAAATAACGTATTCTCTCACATGTTGCAGTGACTAAATGTCAGAAATTGAAGTCGTGCGGTGTGTCATATCGTGTCATAGTATCATTTATTTAGAATATGAGAAAGCACAAATGTATTTACATTCACATGTACAGCGGAATACAATACAATTTTACAATTACACACTTCTGCAAAGTCTGTACAAGGTTAAAGTGACTGTTTCAGTTTACAGTGTGGAACGATGCGGATCTCTTTGTTTGGAGCGACTGTACAAAACCTCTGACTGAAGGTGTTTCTCACCTGAGCTGGTGACGACCACGGGTTACAAAACAAACATGGTGTGAAAATATGTGACACACAGGTAGATTACACACTTTTCTTACCCCCCCCCCCCCCACTATATTTCAGCATCCAAAATACAAACATTAAAACATATTTCTGTCTGATTTTCAAATACATAAGAAACACATAGTTACAGAATAAAGTCTTTGTGTGATTCTTCACTCACATTTACTTATTTGTTCCCTCTCCCTTAAAGGTCCAGTGTGTAAAATAGTGCCATCTAACGGTGAGACTGCAGAATCACATCTCTCTTTCTCCCAAGTGCATCAACTACAGTGGCCTTTGTGGATCAGAAAAGATGTTGTTCCTCTTCATTTTGCATATAACACACTCAGGTTTGTTTGTTCTGGTTGCTATAGAAACACGGTGGCAGCCTCTTGCCTAAAATACACATATAAGCACATGTGTTTTTATTTTATATACTTATACAAACATATCTTATATCTTTCTGTCTATAAAACCTGCTCAATTGTACACACAGGACCTTTAAAACGGTCTTTCTCGTCAGGAGCTCCTTTTATATCTCCTCCTCGGCTCTAAAGTGCAACGTTGGTCTGCGTGACTGTCCCTCTGCGTGTCCGTCATCATAGCACCATGGTGGGGATGTGGTGCACCAGCGGCATCTGGTGCTGGTGAGACATGGCTGTGATCTGCGGTGGAGGAGGAGGAGGGGAAATCCGGGAGGAGACGTCGGTGCCGCTTTGTGCCGCCGGTTTGTGCCGTGCGCTCTTCTGGTGCGCCCTCAGCCCCGCCAGCTGCGAGTACGCGCTCTGGCACACGTGGCACTTGTAGGGCCGCTCGCCGGTGTGCAGGCGCACGTGGTTGCGCAGCGTGGACGACTGGCTGAAGCGGCGGTTACAGAAGCGGCACACGAAAGGCTTGTCCAGGGTGTGGATGCGCATGTGTGAGCGCAGGTTGCTGCGGGAGTTGAAGCCGCGGTGGCAGATGACGCAGCGCATGCGGCCCGCACTGGAGGAGGAGGATGAGGAGGAGGAGGATGAGGAGGATGAAGTGGGGGAGCACGAGGAAGAGCCGTCACACGAGTGGGAGTCATCTGGGAGAGGAAATAAGGAAGGAGATTAT
The DNA here is from genome assembly GCF_963457635.1 of Microchirus variegatus. Classification (NCBI taxonomy): domain Eukaryota; kingdom Metazoa; phylum Chordata; class Actinopteri; order Pleuronectiformes; family Soleidae; genus Microchirus; species Microchirus variegatus. The sequence goes on from NC_139817.1 coordinate 13,175,160, forward strand.
TCAAAAATGTCAAATATGATCAGTTACGTGAAAAAATTGTGTCATATGGCAGAAATTGACGTAAAATAATTATACATATAAATAAAGTTATATATTTAAAGCATACAATCCCCTCATTGAATGAAATGTTGTTTTTCATTGCCACAGAATGACTCTTTTATATTTATATCAGGAGCAGGTCAGCCACCATTTTGGACCACCATGCTTTTACATTAATGAAAAAACTAAACATGTTTTAACAAGAGTTTGCAACTACTCACATTTCCCAGTAGGAATTGGGAAATGTGAGGTGAGGGACATTCAGCTGTAACCTCATGCTGCTAAATTTTACCTTTTGGATATTGAACACAAGTTTCTTCTTTTTCAAAAGTTAAAATTACAGCTATATAAAAAAAGAAAATCAAAGGTGAAATTGTCAAACTTGTAATTCATAGAATACTTAAAGGTCTGATAATTTGAGCAAATACGACAAATAAATGTTTTAATCAGAAAAAGTCCCTTTGAGATTAAGAACCACATATTCAAGGGAGACTTAAAGTGAAGTTGTGATTCATTTACCAAATATATATATCACATTATCAGACATATTTTAAAAAAATCAAGTGTTGTGGCACAAAAACTGGCATGTATCTACATGTATAAACATGATGATATTGCTCTGTAAAACACTCACCATTCCTGCTTTTTTTCTGTTGCTCCTCTTCCACTCCAGGAACTCCAGGAATTCCCAGGAACGTGTTGTGTGTGTTTCCATACCAGACGAGAAGCTCCTGGTCTGGTGGGATTGTCTGAGTGAGGAGAAGGAAAGAGGGAACATCATTAACATGAGACAACTTCATCACTCACACGTTCAATTCTGCTGCTTAACAGCAGGTGGCGCCTTTCTAAAGGAGTCCCCCCCACCCATGTTTAATGTTTTTGAAGTTGTCCTCACCTCCACCGCTTTGTAGAAGATGCTGCTGCCGATCTGAACCACCTCCAGGTTCTGTTCCTGCTCGTTTCTGGCGCACTTGATGTAGGTCATCCAGCTGCGCTGATCCTCCTGACTGGCATCAATGAAATAACGCACGGTGCCGTCTTCATTGAACACCTGATAAAAAAACAACAACAAAAAACAATATGATTTCAGATGAGAATCATCAAACATCTGGAGTCAAGTTCGCACAGTAGACTTTTTGTCTCTGCAGGACGCAGAAGTGTGAGGACGCTCACCTCCCACATGAGGTTGTTATTCTTGAACAAGTCCACGTGCTCGGGAGACAGGACTCTCCCCGTGAAAGGTCCCATCTCTGTCCCTGCTTTGATCCACGTCTTTGAGAAGATGCCAAGACCTTCTCCAGGGATCGAGCTTTGGGCGATGATCACTTCACTGGGCAGAACCAGGCTGGACAGCTTCTGAACTTCTGCAAACAGAAAAGGGAGAGAAACATGTCAGAATAACTCATACATAAATAAATAAATTGTGTATAAACATAAAGTGTAAAATCATTTTAAATGTGCATGGTGCGTAAAAATGATAAAAGTCGATAAGCTGTGACTACATGTTGTCAAAAGTGTCTCTGCAGGTTTGAGTTGATGCCAAAGCCTCTCATGAAACAGGATTTTCTAGAAGAAGAAGAAAAGCCCCTGAAAGCAGCAAATGGACTGAATCTTATTTCAGTCACGAAATATTAAGCTACACCTGATCCTCCGTTTAATTCGATTAACTGGCTGAATTGAACGTTTTTGTTGCGCAGAGAAAAAAAGATCGTGCGATTCTTTAATGTCAAAATCAAAGATTTTTTTTTTAATGTGAAGCTGTGAAGAAAGAAAGAAAAGGGCCCTGACTGAATGGAGGTTAAATGGTCCTTCTATTGCGCGGGGTCCAGCAATTTGTCATGCTTCAGATGTGATATTCATTAAAGTTTACTGGAAAAGAAACGGCTAATTCCAAATTCATTATCCTTTTAAGAACTTTGTAGCAATAAATTTGCGCTGAATGAGACGCGGACTTGTTTAAAAGACGCAGGAATTTCTGCGACAAAAAAAATGGAAAGGCGATTAAATGGTTGACATGCAATGAATAGCATTAGATTTAGCCTTCACGGTGCATTATGCGAGGAACAGCAAATCTTTTTAAGGCAAAAGAAAGAGAAAAGCTCCGGAGCCCCATAGCTGCCAAGAGAGGAAAGGAGACTGTCCGGAGATTGATGAATGCGGGATAAAAACCCGGGACATCTCAAAGAAAAGGGAACTTTTCTCAACGAGAGGTTTAAGTGGAAACTTTCCCAGGTCAAGCACAAAGTTAACCAAATGAATTTAATGCCCTGCGTCTTTCAATCGGCGGCAGTTACACGCCTAACAAGGCTCTAAGCGCCGGGTCCCGGAGCCCAGAGAGGGTCAATGCGTTAAATGGGTGGAAAAGAAAACAGAGAAGTGGTGGAAAAATGAGGGGAAAATGCAAGAGACACAGCAACAAGTGAGTTTAAGGAAGTTTGTGAAGCATTATTCAGCAAAAGTTTCATATGGAACCGGAACAAATATTGTTTTCACAAAAACAGGTAAAATCCATGAAAGTATATTACTAATAATTTCTATTGAAAGGTTATTCAAATAAAAAAATATTTTTTATTCATCCAAATCTAACTCAATCATAGTTATGACTCGTGCGTAATTTTACGCATGTATTTTTGGACACATGTGGCCTTAAATAAAAAAAAAATCTGCAAATTACTCCAAGCGCCATTGACTAAAAAACACTTGTAAACACGCAGCACAGCAGGATGAAAGCGTGAAGTGTCAAACAAAAATGAAAACCTTCATGTCAGTCTCACCTCCAGCGAAGGACTGAGCCAGGACCTCCGCGGTGAACGCCGTCTTGGGGCCGCTGCTGCCGCTGCTGCTGTGTCGCTCCTCAGCCAGGTGTTCACCCAGCACGTTCCTCCACCTGCCGTACAGGAAGCTGTGCAGGATGTCCGAGGTGATGACGTCCGACAGAGCGCGGCCCGGACACTTAAATCCGGGCTTGAGAGCCAAAGCGTCGGCGGGCAACACGGAGCCCATGGCGCAGGAAGAAGAACCAAAAAAAGAAAATACGGAGGAAAAGAGGGGGGAAACAAACTGAAGGAAGTAGGGAGAACTCGGAGCAACAAGTAAAGAGTGATGGAACAAGAATTAGATTAGGAGGATGAAGAGAGGAGTGCAGCGCTGCTCCTGTCTGTGTCTGTGTGTCTCTGTCTGTCCTCCTGCTCTGGAGTGTCGGTGCGTAAAAGTGGCTCCTCCGGCTGCGAGGGTCTCTTTATATAAGTGGCTGTGACCCCCTGTCTAATTACTTATTAATGACACACCCCTCAGAGAGAGAGAGAGCGAGAGAGAGATAGAGAGGGAGAGACACAGAGAGAGAGAGAGAGAGAGAGAGAGAGAGAGAGAGAGAGAGAGAGAGAGAGAGAGAGAGAGAGAGGAGACGCACGAAGTCGATTCAGTGCGTTTTTGTTTTTGTGCAAAACCAAAACCGCAAACTCACACTGGACATGATTTATTATGGCAACACATGCACGAGTTCAAGAGTCAGATCTGATATGAACAGTGGGAAAAAATAATAATAAAACAAAAACAAAAAATACAGAACCTGCACTAATTTACGCTTTTAAAACAAACATCCTGAGGACACGTGACGAAAAATGTAAAATGGATGTTTAAAATGTGCAGTTTTTTAGTTAAAAATGGCACAAATATAATAAAAACAAAAATCACTTAAACCTCTTTATCTGGTGATATTGTTATTGTCATGCATGTGTAATACTATATATATATATATGTATATATATATATATATATACTTGTTTAATTGTGTTATACCTATAGTTTTGGTGTATGTTTGACGACAGATGTCAAATCACCCAGTGGCTCCAATAAGGCGAATTTAAGCTGATGTGTGTAAACAAACAAACAAGCAAACAAATGAATAAATACATAAATAATTAAGCACTAAAAATCAATAGCGTGTCTGTTTACAAATGTGCACAATAAAGCAAACATGTCTATACTGACTGTAAGCTGTGTAAAATAACAACAACAACAACAATAACAATACTACTACTACTACTAATAATAATAATAATAATAGTGAGGAGAGAAGTGGGTCATTGAGTCTAAGAGTTGCTCGTCTATTTTTTTCTCATGCATTTAATATTCATGCGGTGGTAATATTAATTTGTGTGTGTGTGTGTGTGTGTGTGTGTAGTTAGCGCGGGAATAACAAGAATGGAAACAAGCTCGATGTGTTTTTTTCTTTCTTTTTTTTACTGCATTGTTTGTCTGCAAGAAGAAAAAAGAGAGAAAGAGAAGAAGAAGAAAAAAGAAAAAAGAGAGGAGAGAAAATGCAAAGCAGCTTTGACGTGCTTCACTTTTCTTTTTTTTTCCAAGCCCTTGTTGTGGAATAAGCGGTTTAATATTCATGGATGTTCACAGCCTCCTCGGTATTGTGACAACGTTTAGATGAGTATATACAGAGCCCCCCCTCCCCTCCTCCTCCTCCCTTTTATTTCTTTTCTTTTCTTGTGCAGTCACAGTCCTCTGTGTTGTTTTCTTCTTCTTCTTCTTCTTCTCCTATTTCCCGGGTTTCTTGATGGACTTGAGGCTCTAAATGGGCAGTTTTTCTCCTTCTTTTTTTTCCAGCAGAGAGAACATCTTTATTCCATCCCGGGCTCACAGGTTTCCTATTCAGCTAATGTCAGGCCCTTGAACGGTGCTGCAAATCAATCTTTCATGGTGTTTTTGAGGCCAATTTGACATCCGTGCACTTCTTCTCCTCTTTTTTCACTGCGACAACAAGAGAAGATGGAAAAGTTGTGGGTTTTTTTTCTCACTCCCTCTCCTCTTTTCTCTGGCAAAAGAAGACATGTCAACAATAATAATAATTATTTATTGTGATGATGGTTATTCTGGGATGGCAGGGACAGTGGACAGGGGGACAAGGTGAGTGACAGGGCACGAAAACAGATTACTGTGAAACAGCTGCTTTTTATGAGCGCGCGCCCCTCCCACGTTTGTCTCCTTTTCCCAGATGAAATTTTCTCTCCTCTTTTCAATGGGATTCTTTCTCATCTTAGATTGATTTACATTTATAGCATTCAACGCACAAATCCGAGGTAAATGGCAGGAAAAGGAGGAGGAGGAGGAGGAGGAGGAGGGGGGTGGGGGGGGGGGGGCAGAGGGGAGGGGCGGGGCGGCTTCTTTATTAAAGAGGAATTAAATGAATTGAATTGGGGTAACGCATGGATTTGATTTGCTTATTTATGCATTAACCTGTGGCTTTATGTGGAGCTGGTAAAGCCGCGGCCATGTCAGCAGTGGCACATCATCCCCGCTTAGCTGCACCATTGTAAAAAGCCCATTTGAGGCCATTATTGTGTCCATTTAAAGCTTATCAATTTCATGTGGATGATTGACAATTATTGCACAAAGAGTTGCAGTAATTGTTTTATTTCAAAGAGCCGCTGGGAAACCCATCAAATTAAGAGCGTTTGTTTGCGGGTGAATGGCAAGAGTTCACGCTCATGAGGAGGACGGACAAAAAGAAAGGGGGAGAAACAGACTGCACGAGGGAAAAGAAGAGTTAGAAGAAAATAAGTGAGGACTTTAAAACAACTTTTAGGACAAACATACAAGCAGAAATTAAGAAATCGAGAAATGATTGTACGCTTATGGGTGTAATATTGAGAAAATCGAGAGTGAATGGATTTCTAAATGACTCTAATATATAAAACAATTTAATTTTAAGCATTTGCTTTCAATGTATCACGTCACTTAAATCAACAATCCCCAAAGATGTCTTTAGAAATGTAACTAATCATGAAGGTTAACTCTTCATATATTAAAAATGTTCTTTTATTTTAATTTTATTCATTTATTTAAAGAAAATCTCCTTTTAAAACGACGTTCTTAATCTCAATGGGATTATTTCACACCCAGGTTAAATAAAGGATGACGATGGCTGCTATAAATTAAAATTGTAATTGTGATCATAATAACGTGTTGATTTGTTATTGTGTAATAACCTGCACTTAAACACAGAATATTCACAGTCACATTAGGATTCACAGGTCTGTAGGACACACACACACACACACACATAGGGAGGGAGAATGAGAGAGAGAGAGAGAGAGAGAGAGAGAGAGAGAGAGAGGGAGAGAGAGAGAGAGAACAGTGCTTTCCATTCAGTCTAAAGTCTAACCTTAACCATAACCAGTTAATGACTAACCCAAATCTTTAACCTAATCACAATAATAATTTAAAAAAAAAAAATCTTAGCCCTGAACTTAACCAGCTCCTCAGAAATTAAGTTCTGCCTCATTGAGACCAGGTTTTGGTTCTATGAGGAACTATGGTCCTGACAAAGTCAGTGTTTATACCAGACAAGATACTGAAGAGGTACACACACACACACACACACACACACACACACACACACACACACACACACACACACACACACACACACACACACACACACACACACACACACACACACACACACACACACACACACACACACAGTCATTAAAAACAGATTAAGGTGCAGTCACAGTGTGCAGGAGACTGAAGATCAGCTTATCTGATGCAAAGGTGAGAGGCTCCTCCTCCTCCTCTTCCTCCTGTTCTTTCAAAATATTCCCCCCTTCTCACTCCTCCAGTTTGGTCAGAACGCAGACAGACACAGACAGACAGACAGTCAGAACACAGACAGACACAGACAGACAGACAGACAGAACACAGACAGACAGAGAGACAGACAGACAGAGACACCTGTTTCAAGTGCTACATCATCACAGATTATTGCACCAGTAATAATCTAACAATATATTTTGTACTTAAATCTCCATGATGAATAACACATCAAATGCTTTAGCATAAATGCACATTTTTCTGCTGCATTTACTGCAATACAAGGAAAATCAATAAACAATATTGTATATTATGTACAAACTATAACTATATCAATAAAACTACAAAAAAACCATCCATTGCTCGTCTTAGTCTGTGGAGGAAGCTCTCGTGTGTTTCACTCGAGTCAAAATAAAATCTACTTACCTTGCAAATATTAATTCACATTAAACTGAAAAATAGTGTTCATCAGGAGTACGTAGAAAATTAAAGTCATCATGACACAGAATGAGATAAGCATTTAAATGTAGTCTCTTAAATGTAAATATATATAAGCTTATAAGCTGTAAATGTGATGCAAGTAAAAATCAACTGACAACTCAATAAAAAAGTATGTTAAGGCTGCAATGATTCATGATTCAATAAATTAATCTTTAACTATTTTATTAATAATAATAATAATAATAATAATAATAATAATAATAATAATGATAATAATAATAATAACATACAATGAATTTAAGTATTTTATGTCCTAATCATGCTTCTTATGTGAACAATTTCCTGGTTCCTGTGCTCCATATAAGAAAGAAAAAACTAAAAGTGAATGATTTTGCTTTGAGAAACACTGAGAAATGTCTCTAAATCATTAAAAAAAATAAAAATAATAATAATAATAACAATAATCAAGATATAAATATATATAAAACACAGCCGCTTGTGAAAGTGATCATCAAGTTCTGTGTATTAGAAATGCAGTCTGTGTAAAAGTTTTTCCATTAAGATAACCTGCATTTGGAATTTTTATATATATCAAAAACACTAAAGAGGGTGGCCACACCACTGCATAGTGGCTAGAAATGTTGCCTTGCAGAAAAAAGACCTGGGTTTGTAACCCTGCAGAGGCTACAGTGTCTGTATGTGTGAATGTGACTGCTGACCTGTCCTCCATGGTGTAAATCATCTATCGCCCTGTGTCAGCTGGGATTAGCTCATGTGGAGGATAAAGCGGTAGAAAATGAATGAATACTAAGAGGAACAGACAAATAAATGTGTATTATTTTGTTTGGTGTGTATTCAATTTGACACACTTCCATAATGAAGCCACTTTTACAGCTTGTTCTCGTCCTACAGAAGCCCTTGTTTCGCGTTAAGTAGGGAGCATTGTGTCACTCAGCCCTGAATATTAAATAAATCCTTAGAATAACTCCCCGTCCACCACTGGGCCGATACTGAAAATAACTCTGCTTCTCAGACTCAGTGTGCGACTGATCCTGGAGCGAGTAGACAGCCATGATGGACCACCGTGGTCAGAAGTGTCCACGGGGACAGTGAGTCTCAAAAAAAAAAAAGGAAGAGGATCAAAATCAAGGGCCTGGATTTGGAAACAGCTGCACAGCATCAATGCATGGGGAGCGGTATGTGGCTGTGCAGACTGCACCGCAGCAGGAGATTCCCCGCTGGGCGCAAAAGATGTGCAGCGACAAAAGGAGAAGCTGGAGGAGCTGTGGACAGAGGGGAGGGAGAGGAGGAGAGGCTCGCTCGCTCACTGCTGCACGTCAGGGGAGGGAGAGGATAGACTGCATGACGAGGATTGTTTTGGGAGCAAAGACATATGGAAATGTAGGAAGTGTGTTCATGGAGGAAAAGATCAACAAGAGACGTGGATGTAAGGATGTAGATCACCTTCCCCATTACATACTATACTGTAAGAAAATGACAGTAACATGTAATAAGAAGGTAATATCACAGTAATCTTACTTGTAACACAATTTCCAAATTTAGTGTGTGATAATGTTTCAATGATACCATGTTATTTAGTAAAGCTTCATAATGACAATTACTAGTTCGGAATCAGTGAAATACCTTTACATTTAAGTGCTTGTGAATCAAAATTGATAACATTAACGTTAAAATTGGATTTTCCTGTATGCATCACCCACCTCAATATAATAATATAGAATATAATATTGCTTCCTCATTTCAAAAATGACAATTCTATTATAGCACCTTGAAACTGTTTTGTAACTAGGACAAAATACTTTTCTACCAACAGGAGTGAAGAACTGATCTACCATTTTGAATTAAAAAGAAGAATGTGCATACATACGTGCAGTACGTTGTAATCTTACATGTGTAACGACTTTGAATTAACTGTAATGCGTGGAAAAAGTGTGTTGCAGTTAACATTAGAAACTTCTTATTGTCATAATAGCACAACAACCACGAGAGCTGCTTGCGGAAAATTTATTTGAATTTGAGAACTGGCAGTAAAGACTATAGAAAATATATATTTCCTGCTTATAAAACATGAAAACACAGTTAGTCTATGTATGAATCTTCTACGTTATCATTTGTTAGTATATATACTGTATATACACACACAGTAGCGCTTTCACAAAAGCTTCCAACGTGAATATTCAACACTTCGCATCAGAATACAACAGATTCAAACGTTTATCGTATTCAAACAGAAAAATCAGCTTAACAGTCCACAATAAAGGTAGTCTGGATGTTTTTAATACATGGTTAACTGTACATATAAAGAAAAAAAAACAAAAAAAAACACCATATCTATTAGACATTTTGAAATTATATCCCTTTTCATGAAGAAATTACGTTAATACCAGAATCAGTTTTCCATAACAATGCATCATTTATAATCATTTATATTAGATCACACAAACAAATAAAAAAATGAATTAAAAAAATTATTAGCATTGGACTGAGTCCAACGCCCCGCTGAGTCCACAGCGAGGACACAGCAGGGTGTTAGTGAACTGGGAGGTACCAAATAAGAGTTCTTTTTTCTGATTATAATACTTAAAACATAAAAATACTACATTAATCAATCATCACACAGGTAGAAGTAGCTTAGCAGTCTTGAATAGTTCAGTTACACGACATACACAAAAATCTACCACGTCTTATTTGTCTTCATAACAAGATGCAACATCAAATTTCAAATTACACATTCACATTTTTGTCTTTTTTAAACATTTTCAGTATGAAAACAGAACAGAAAAAGGAGGGACAATTTTCCTGCAACACTGATCACAGGAAAAAAATATTTTTTTATATAAGTATATATATATGAAACATATATTTTAAATTAACAGTCAAATATGCGCATATATACATAGTTTTACAAGGCAAAGGCAAAAAAGCTATTTGCAACATCCCCCTAAATCTCATCAGATCAATGTAATAAATTATCCATGACATTACCATTTGGAAAAAAACAAAACAAAAAAAAACATCTTAAAACTACAAAGTTAAAAGTCTGTCAAAATATTAGAGAACCCATCTTTGTTTCAAAAGTGAAATAAGATATTGCACCTTTTTTTTCTTTTTAAACCAGAATACAATAAAATGACAATGAAAAACAGCATACAATGCACAACAGGAATTAAGTTAGAACTATTGCCACTGGCTGACATTAATCCTCTTTTTAAACCTTGTAACAAAAATAACATTTCCTGTAACAAAACATCACAGTTTTATTTCACTGAATCATGTAAAAGGAAAAAAAGAACACACTCTTTAAACATCTTATGACACTGGACAAACGCTTATTCAAGACTGCTAAGCACACAATCATGGTTTCATTTCAACAGAACTAGGAAGAAAAAAGAAAAGAAAGGGAAAAACAAAAAATAGACCATATTGCCTTTTGAAATGTTACAACTCTTGGGTTCATTTTGGCCATACAATCTGAGTCAAAGACAGGAAAAATATAGAAAAACAAAAACAAAACATCTCTCTCAAGTCCAAAAAGGGATCCCAGATACCGTCTATTCAAAATAACAGTGTACATTAGCATTTAGTAACAAATAAATGTTCCTGATTTTAGAAATATTACTTTATCATATAAGTCATTCTACAGCTAGTGTTTCTCACTAAGAAAATAAGTCTTCAAGGCGTTGCAAATCTTGAACCCCCCCCCTCTTGTTAAAAAAGGGTTTTTCATCCTCTCAGTGATTCAAGTCTCTAACCTGCGGCGTCATCTCTAATGATCCTGCAGAACAAAGTACTCACGTTATTTACCCTCATCGCAGCACCAACACAGACAATCTGACATTTGGTGTGAAAAAGGAAAAACACTCCTTAAATCCCATGGGAAAAAAAAAGATACTTTACTTTATAAATCCCTAAGGGAAATTCTTTCTCTGCATTTAACCCATCCTCGACTAAGAACCTCCCGAGAATTAGGATGAGGAGGATTAGGAGCAGTGGGCAGCCACTGAGCAGACAGCAAGGGGGGTTGGGTACCTTGGCTTAGGGGTACCCCAAACCTGGTGGGGACTCGAACCAGCAAGCCTCCGGTTACAAGGCAAGTTTCACTGTAATGGAGAACTTCTAAATCTGTTTAGGTGTGTTCCATTTTAAAGCTCAATAAATCGGCAACTAACGAGTATTTCCGTAATCGATTAATCTGTTGATTATTTTCGCCATAATCGTTTGGTCCGTAAAATGTCAGAAAATGTTAAAAAACGTTGATGTTTGTCAAACCTGGAAATGACGATGTTCTCTCATGTCCTGTTTTGTCCACAAACCAAAATGATTCAGTTTTAATGATTTCTTTGTTATGTGGAGCAAAGAAACAAAGAAAATATTCAGATTTAAGAAGCTAAAACAGAAATCTTGTTTTAATAATGAAAAACGCTTCAAATTGATTAATCGATGATCAAAATAGTTGACGATTAATTTAGTAATCGATTTTAATAATCAATGAATCGATTAATAATCAATGAATCGATTAATTGCTTCAGCTCTAAAGCTCAGAAAAGATATAAATGTGTGGGTGACGCAATGTCGTAAAGGAAGATCCGTCCTGATATATCAGACGATTTACAGCTGAATTGCTCACTTTTTTTTTTTTTCCCATGGGATTTGTTAATCTAACAAAAAACGCTCTGGGTGCAGTGAGGGGAGATGGTTCTCACCTGAAGGCCTGAAGCTTGTGTCTGCTGTGCACCCTGGTTGAAGTAAGCCATCGGCTGTCTGTAGAAGTCAAACCAGGCGTTGTAGTCAGGATTAGAGGTCTGCTGGGATCCGGGACCAGCCGTCTGGCCTGAAGGAAACGGGAAAACAAGGGTGCGGAATAATTATGAGGAGCAGGAATCAAGACCGGCCATTCGCATGTTTAGGTCTCAAACTTTCACTAAGTCCTGAATTAGACTTTATTGGTGTAAAGCTCACCCCAGCCTTTGTTGTAGTCAGGAGCAGTGTTCTGGGCTTGGTTTTGCTGACCTGTAATAAAGCAGAACAGTTTGAAATTAGGGATGCAAGATACTGGAATTCTTGCCAGTGGGCTCCTCTCTTTTGTAGTGAAATGTACGTTATAATTTAAATACTCTTTACTGTGCAAAATAAACATAAAAATAATATTTGGAGAGAGAGCACAAGCACAGATGCTACAGATGTAGCCTCCAGATTTTGTCTTTTGAGTTTAATCAGTTTATCTTTTGGCAACAATAGGCAACTAAAGGCTTGTATCCGATGACAAAACTACACATCTCAGCAGGCTGGTGTGACCAAAGAAAAGTGGGCCGTGAGCTTGCCATGAAAAAAAAAAAAAGTTCTTTTCTCTCAGATTGACACTTGCCTAGCTTTTTATAATACTGCTCCCAGTCCATCTGGCTCGTCTGGGATCCATTGTGACCTGAAACCAGACACAGACGACACCATAGTTACCGATCTGTGGGCTCACATTTTCTCCCTTCCTTTTTCACTTTCTGCCTCATATTTAATGATTTCCATCTCGACAAATTTAAAATGTGTGCATACAGGAAAGATGAGGTTAGCCGCACGGATTGAGGTTTCCTCATCCGAGGCTGTGCAAGTTCTCTGAATGCACAGCAGCAGAGCAAAACTCAGGGAAATGTAAGGGTGATTTAAGAACTTTGTTTTGTGAGATCTGTGTTTTTGATGCAACAGAAACAAACAAAGTTAGAGATTTATTCTGTTTATACTGAAGTTATATCGAGGAGGGTTAGAACACAAACTGTTAGCGTGCCCACTTACTGTGGTCCTGTTGGCCTTGAGGCTGCCATATCTGAAAGGTTTGGCCCCATCCTCCAGTCATGAATGTCTGAGGACCACTACAGGCGGAATGAACAGATAATTGATTATCAGTGTACAATTAGCCAGCAATAACTGAACAACTATATCAAAGTGTGACATGTGGAGGAGAGAAGCTGCTCCTTACTGTTGAGGAGGAGTGGCTGCTCCTTGGTTATAGGGATTCATCCCAAAGCTGCTGTTGCTTCCCATTCCCGGGCCCTGGAGCAGAGAAAGGAAAGAGGCAATGAGAGACCCCACTTGTGTTTAAAGGGAGCCAACAGGCAAGGTCAAAGGGCAGGGCTGGCTGCTGATGCACTCCATTAAGTCCATTTGATGGATTCTTTATGTTTAACCCCTGGTGACATCCTGCTGGCCACCAGGTCCACAGCAACCTAGCTCACCCCAGCAGCTCCTCGCATTGACATGTGCGCTCATGAATATCATGCCAGACAAAAGCATTTTGGGGGAGTGTCAGGGAGACCCGAGTCAGACCACCTACCCCAATTCTCTCATCGATCAGCTGGCGAGCTTTCTCCAGCTGCTGAGGGGTGCCTCGGATGGAGAAGATGCGCACGTTGGGGTCGGTGTTGGGTGGCGGGTTTCTCTGCAGCTCCACATGGGCACGAGACTGCTCTTTGATGTTCTTGATGGTTTCTCCACCTACAAAAAGCATCAGGACGATGATTAGGTTCAACACATTCGTATGAGTCATCACAAGACTTCTCAATTAGGAATTAGGTGTTAGAAAAGCCTAGACAGTAGAGGTGGGCAATAAGACAATTTTAGATCGAGAAGAAGTAGAATGTGTTGATGATCTGCCAAGGCTGAAGGATTGAAACTACAGGCAGTGCTGTGGATTTCCCATTCCCCACCGTTTGATAAGAGTGTAGTGGGAAGCCATGGCTGAAAATAAAAACAAACAGAGGAGTTGGTCCCTACCTCCATTATGTGGAACTGGTTTGGCATTTCTCCAAACCACAAGGCAAAAAGAACAGTTATTTGCAACAGACGAGGTTCGCACATCGGATGACAAACCTTCCTACCACGAAAGATACAGCATCCTAACAATATGCCAAGAGTGAAACAGCTAGAAGAGGTATAACGGGTAATTTTTAGATGAAAACAAACCAGTTTAACAAAAGCTAGTCATCTCATACGGACTGCCTTTATCAAAAGTGGAAAAGTGATGGAAAGAACTGAAGCAGCTATCTGCACAGTTTAACTCTTAGATTAACTAACTGTTTCACTCATGAAAACATCGATCGGACTTATCAAGCGATGCTGTATCAATTTAAGTGTTGTAATACTCGGAAATATTCTTGATAGATTTTGTGATGTATTAAAGTAGGCTTTTTGAACATCTGACCACCATGTACTCCTCTCTCTAGACAAAGAAAAGCACAAGAAACTTCTTTAAAGAATATTTAGTTGGGGAAAAATGCAAGACATAGCCTTGATTGTAGAACCTCAATATAACTGCAATATGATGTATCCTCAACACTCTATGGAGATGAGCATCATATTACCACATTTTTACCAATACACAGCTCCAAAAGCATCACCATCAACTCACAGAAATTCTTTCACCCTAGCATGACTCAGTCTGAACACAACGACATGGACACTCCTTCCTATCTCTACATTTATGCAATACTCCGACACAAACATAGGATTGGGCCATACTCTCGGAAACACACTGACTCAGTTGACTAAACTGATGTGATAGTGCTACCTTATGAGGACTCTGGCATGTCCCACCACTTATCTACCATTCTGTGGTAACATCCATGCAAATCGGTAAACAAAAGGAGACATCTTCTGCACGCCAACCCCTCCTCTGCATCAGATGCCAGCTTCCCGACGTGTGGGGAGAGCAATTACACCAGCAGGGAGAAACGAAACAGAGCTTGCAGGAGAAAAGGGCCAAAATTGAAGCGTATCCTCCTTCAGGGATATCATTTGTCTTTTTTTTTACCCTTTCCATTCTTGACTCTGTGTTGTCCTCTGTGATGAGAGGAGGGAGTGAACGGGGGCATACAGCCGCTGCCACCCCTCCTCTACACAATGCCCATCTGAAGGGAAAAGGCTGAGGGTGCTTCCCGTGGGGGACACCGGGGCTGTCCCAACATCAATTACACATTTGTTCACTTGTGGCTGACACTCGAATGACCCAGGCTGACCTTTGAATGAAAACGCTCATCAAAAACCTCTCCTCCTCCCGCAGCCTATTCCTTGCTGCCAACAGACTGCACATGGGCCATTAACCCATTGTCAACCAAATGAAACTTCTGCCTTAATGAAGCCATTATGAGCTCTTCTAGTCAGACAGCAGAGAGCAATGAAGACCCCGACTATTCATTTCATGGACTGGGCTGTAGTGAGGACAGATAATACAGGGCCTTATTAATGAGACTGGTTTAGTGAGCTGGAGAAAAGGAGGGGATACAAAAGTGCAACTGGTGACGGCATTCACGGCAAGGCCAAGGGACTGGTTAGCTGCTGGTGACGGGAAAAAACTCAACCCTCAAGGGAAAAATGACACTAGAACCATCACCAGCATTTACATTAAAATAAGGCATTCCAATATGACTGAAATAAACTGTATACTATTAAATAAAACCCACGTAACTCATGGCATGCGTTAAAAAATGCTGTATTGCAAGTGAATCACAACCTCCACCTTTGAATAATGGGATTTATTATTTTATAATTTCTCCTTGTGTATAAAAACCTTAAACAGTTAAAACTGTCCAGATGTCCTCATAACAGTCGAGCTCTTGGAAGGAGAGCAGAAACTAGGAAAATTAAACATAGATGGCTAAAATTCACTGATTGTATATTCTCTCACAGTTATGCATTTATTTTTGTTTACTTGCTTTTCTTCATATTCAGAGACAAAAAAAGGATCTAGTGTAGCAGTGGACTAGAGGGGTTTTAAAAACCACTATTCATATGTGTAGTTCAATAAGTAGTTTAACTTTCAGTTCTCTCATGCGGTGTCTTTCAACATTTTCCTACCATTATAGTGTTTTATTTTGTAAAACTGTCCCTTAAGGTTAATCATGACATTTCTTTTAAAATGGATAAAACCATGAGCTACCTTGCAGTGAATTCACACTGAATGCAATCGTCCTTTTAATATTATAGGCAATTTACACATTTTTTGAGGGGTAGCTCTGCATTTAAGTGATGAAAAACAGCATCTTGGTGTTAATCCAAGGTTGGGTGGATTACTCTGGCGGTGGTGTCCAAGTTTGTGAGAGAAACTTGACCAAAAAGGTCCACACTTTCTAACCAACTAGACATTTGTCAAAAAATATCTGTTTTTAAACAGAACTCCAGCTCCTGCAGAAAACCGAAAGAAGTGATAGAAAGCCCTCGACATCCACTCAAACTGAGTTCAGGTTAACAGAAATGTAACAAAAAACTCACAAGTCATAGGATGCTTGTTAGAGCTCTTGCAGTTTGAGTCGGTCATAAAGACTGGGCAGGTTGGTGGGTGGCTTGCTCCACCACAAGCAGTGTGTGTAGGGGGGTCAAAACAGAGGGCCAATGGGCTACATATGGCATCGTAAAGATATTAATCACTGCATCCTTAAAGAATCGGCTGACAGCACCCAGACCCACCGCCATCTCCACCATATTGGCTTACTTCATATGCTAATGCGTAGAGAGGGGGACACAACGCCCAGGTTTATTTGTTTCCCTCGCCCCACTACATGCACAAAAGCCACTTGACATTTCTATTGCCATGTTTTTATCTTAGGTAAAGAGGCCCCCCCCCCCGGACCCCGCCCACAACCGCACACATACACACACACACACCAAGACGAAATGCATGCACACATACTACACACACTCGCAGCTCCTTCCAATGCAATGGTCAATGACTTTTAAATAGCTGGCAATAGAGTGGGAATGAATAGCCAATAAGCTAATTCCTCCTATTCATTCCCTCGCTGCACTCTATTGGGCTGAAAGACCCTCATTAGATGCCAGGCAGCCTTCCACATGATTGAGGGCTGTTATTATGCACCTTTAACAATTAATGTCACATTACACGCATTATCCCCGTCATTAAGCCCTTAGTGAAGCCAATGAATGCCACTTGTGCTATATACATGAGCCCTGGAGGGAGAATAGGAGGGTGGTCACTCAGCCCCCGTCCCCTCATCAGTTTCACGTAATAGCAGAACACCAAGTGGCGTTCAGGCATTCAGTTATTAATGGAAAAAGGCAATCTGGCCAGTTGTATACACCGTTATTAAGAGTGTTTTTGTACGAGTGAACAATGCATTTATAATTGAGACAGCTGGTGGAGTCACAAATGGGAAAGGAAACTTTAAGCACACCAACAACTACTGGAGACTTATACACCAGATAATCAGAGGAAATGCATGATGCTCAATGTTTTTGTCAAGAGATAACAGTACCAACAAGTATTTGAATAAAAATTAGAAAAATATCAAGTACCTTTGCCAATTACTAGGCCGCACTTGTCAGCAGGTACTGCATATGTCACCTCCTGCAGTCCACCAGGGCCTCCCATGTTACTGTCTCCTCGCCCTCGACGTCCCATTACGCCCCCAAATCCATCACGCTCCTGCAATTAAGAATAAAATTGGTAAAAACATAGGAAAGGTCAAGGAAAAAAAAAAGGCAAATGTTTTTATTTAAGGCAGCATTTGTCCCATTAATTCCCACAAAATAAAAATAGATGTTTCATTAGGTACTAAGAATTGAGGCTTAAGATTATGAGCCTCAGCAATATACTGAAAAAATATGTTGACCACATACCTGAGCTGTTTGAACCAGTTCATTGATGAGATGGATCGCATGGTGGCAGTGTTCAGGCTGGCCCATCACCTGAGCAACACGGTCAGGACTGACTCCGTCATCTGGACAAGTACAATAATACAACAAGGTCTTTTACTGCTAGGGGTTTTTGACTGAGCTGAGCAAAACCCTGGTATCCTAATACTTTTTTCAACTTTAGCAGCATGCATGTATGCAAGAAGTGAACTGAAATGTGGATGATCCAGGCAGCCCTTTGTCCATGAAGTGTCTCCAAGATTAGTTTGCTGGTAAATCCACTGACAACAGGGTGAATGGAACCCATGTCAAAGTCTGAATTGGTTATGTAACTTCTGGTTCCGGATGTCACAATAATAATATTGTTCATTATGGCATATTTCCTTTGTGATGATGTATGTGACAGAGGATTTTAGCCCAAATTACAGAACTAGATTTCCAGCTTCCATTGTTATGTTTACATTCTTTAACTCCGTGTAAGAGGCTACAGAAGTAAGCCGAGGGTTTGCTGTGGAAATTCCCCTGTGGTACGAAAAATACTTTTGAGGGTCACCAGCATGCCCCTATGTGGCATCTCTGTAGCAATGCTCATCCTTTTTCTTTACCTTGTTTGAACTGGATCCTGACGCCAGCATCGTTCTGAATCTTCTTGATCATTTCTCCGTTCCTGCCGATGATGATGCCGACAGCAAATCTGGGCACAACCACCTGACAATAAGGACAGAGAGGAGAATTTAGAAAAGTTAAAAATGTTCCTTGATCTGAATAAATAATCATTATCAGCAATAATGTGGCTCTACAGTTTCTGAAAATCAGAGAGGGGTCTTACATCCAGACTGCTTCCACCCATTTTGGATCCAAAGTCTGCTCTGCCAGCCCTAAAGTCACTCTGGTCCTTGTCCCGGATGAGCTTCACGACAAGTTCACGGGCTTGCTACAAGGGAGGATTGAAAACATGTCAACAAATTAAATGTCATCACAAAAATCTGTATTTAAAAACAAACCAAAACACCAGCCGCAATCTCCCCACAAAAAACAAAGGCATTTTCCAATGTTAGAAGGCATAAAATGTGTAAAACTGAGTGTAAACTGGAAATATCAGCAGACACTGAGTTCTTCTGAGACCGACCTGCACTTTGTGCGGATCCCCGGTGATTCTCAGAGGCTTGTCTGCTCCAGTGGGCATGGGGTCATCCTGAATCATTATCATCTGCACTCCTGTTCTCTCCTGCAGGGGAACAATCACACGGAAGCAGAAACAAGAGTTACCTGGGGCACCAAGAGATTTTTTACTCTAAGAAAGGTGGAAATGTGGTCAGGTCTCGCACAACAGGACTTTTGAAAAAAATAAGACCAAAGAATACAACTCGAGTCCAAATTTGATGTCATGTTCTTACTCGCTGTGTGTCTACTCGCCAGTGTAACCTTTTAGATCAAATATCCATTGTGTATAGTAGAACCACATAAAACACACTAAAGTGATTTGCAAATTCCTGCAAGCTAAAACAATCTATTTCTCACTTCCTCTTCAATAGTTTAAGTGGGTTTCATGTTGCCCATCACCTCAATGACAGTGTGTAATATTAAGAAGGTGCATCAAAATTATAATATCTTATTTGTATAGCACCAAATTGACCATACATTATCTCAAGGCACTTGAATAGCAAGGCTGAGACCTTATGGTAGAGATAGAGATAGATAGAGTGATAGAGAGAACAGAATCCTAAGTTCACACTGTTGATGGCAGCTTATATACTTGAAGCCTGATTTTAATGCAAGGGCTAAATGTACCGCTTGAACTTCTACCACACCTGCAGCTGTTTGATGGTTTCTCCTCCTTTGCCAATGACCAGGCCAACTTTGTTAGCAGGGATAAGAATCTGCTGGATGGAACTGTTGCCGTCCATGTCACTGTGGAAGCCTGGACCATAGCGACACTGCTCCACGATCTCACTCAACAGCCTCTTGGCCTGCCTGTGGGGGTGGAGCGGACACCAAGTAACACAGTTATCACCACAGCTACAGATTCTGAACAAAAACTATTCTGCTTCACATTTTTCTTCGTCAAACAATGAAAAGAGGTGTTCAGGTGATTAAGAGCAGATGTGAAAAGAGATCGGAGTTCGTGCCCTCTTTGTTGCAACAATAGGGCACACTTTCCTAAATGTGCAGTGCAATTCCAGTAAATCAGTAAGTTGAGTTGAAAGACAGTTTGACAACTGCTGTTAGTGACAGACACAGACCAGTCATTTATTAGACTGGTCCCACATGTCTTCACCCCAGAGAAAATAAAAAGTAGTATCAAATGTTATCACGATTCCTGTGATAATGTCGGTAACAATTAAAAATACAGGATTTGCACTGGATCTAGGAAATCTTTTAAGATTTTGCACCAAAGTGTGAGAATGTTTCATACAATTTGTCAGCCTTATTTATATGGACAAACAACCAATTTAGTTTCAGATTTGATGTGGAAAAAAAACCTGATTAGCCAGTAGTTGGCCAGTGGAATCCAAAACCCAACAGAGGGACTTGAGAGTGGTATTTGTACATTTTTGTGTATGCATTTATTTGTTTAATTTACAACTTACTCGATGTTCTCTGGGCTGCCAGTCAGCGTACAGGGTCTATCCAACATGCCTCCACTGTCTGTGAGAATACAGGAAAATAAACTATTGATTGAAGTCAGTTGAATGTAGTCGTTTTATTTATACAGCTCTAAATCAAACAGGGCTCAACTTACCTGAAGCAATCTGGATCTTGCAGCCCGATTCAAGTTGAATTCTGGAGATCTGCTCTCCTCCTTTTCCAATGACTAAGAGGGGAAGAGGAAAGAACCGTTTCACAGTTATTTAAATACAGAACAATGTCAGGGCTGATGATTACAGGTCAAACACTGGCACCAGCTCTACTGAAATCAAGGGCTACTTACTGAAGCCCACCATCTTATCAGGCACTTTGTAGTCTTCCGTCGCAAAAGCCCTGTGAGAGATGAGGAGGTGATTAGAAACTCAGGCTTACTGATGGAAGCAAAACCATCTTGACAGACATGTTCAAATAAAAACAGGATAAGATTCATTTTCATATTCAGGCAAAAAAAAGAAAGAAAAGCAACTAGAACCAGTTAGATTATGGCAGGTTTTCTTAAAAAGTATTAAAATAATTAGCAGAAACATTACTGATCAATTAAATTTTATCCATGTATATAATGAGTGATTTAGCTCTTTTGTTTGACAAGTTCTGCATCATTCTTAGGGCTGAACGATTTTTTAATCGTTTTTTTTGTAATTAATCTAATTACATTATTATTATATTACAATAATTAATCTAAAACAAATATTGTGCCTCCTGCAATTTGAAAACTGCAGTAAGCTGTATTGTGATTAATAAAATTTCGATTAATTGTTCAGACCTAATCATTTTACTGGTGAAAATGTCCTAAATGTCCTTGCTTTTAACACAAAAAAGCAATATGGGGCTTAAGGATTCATGACCAAACAAAATAAGCATTTTTACACTGACTAACAGATTAGTTTAGTTTGGTTTACAGGGACAATGTACAGAACCGGGTCTATACCAGAGTTAACTAAATAGATCATTTGCATATGTGGTCCCTGGGCAGGGAGTTAAAAGACAATAAAACACATACTAAACATTACAGACAATATCAGAAACAACATTATTACAGAGAAAATATCATACACAACACAATAAATTTGGTGTTCTATATACAAGGTCAATGATCACGTGATTAACTCTCTTTCAGCCATGTCTCAGAAATTATCTTTTATACTCATTTAGGTGACAATGAGAAACCGACTTGAAAACTCTTATGAAACAACATTTGAAGAAGATATGTGATCAAAATACGAGTTAAATGAGAGCAATTCCGATGAATAAATGAGCAGAAACTGTTTTTGCACTGCTCACCTTTGATGTACCATTGCTCCGAGGTGGTTGCCTACTGAGAGAAGAGAAAACCAATTAAGATGAAACATAAATAATGTTTTAAATATGTGGTAAGTGATGGTCATTTAAGCGGCAAAATGAGAATTAATCAGTCGCAGCAGGAGGGGAGCAGATGGATACAGTGTTGTCAATCCATCGTATTCATGTCTGACCCACAGCAGGGGGGCCTTCACAGGCATGGAAATCAGCCTGCAAGCGTATGAGTGAGTGTTTCAATCAGAGCCAGTCAGAATAAGAGAGGCAGGTGCTGGGTCAATGGCTGCTGGTCCTGAATTGAATTTTGACAGGTAGCACCAAGCAAGGGTCCTGCAGGGTCACTGAAGGATATACACTGCCATGGACGTTAACAACACCTGAGCTGATATCTAGCAGGCTTGATCAATTTTATGGTCAATGCACTTATTTCACTGCTTCTGGAAAGGCACCGGGGTTAACGCTTGAGAATGGAACAGCTATGAATATAAAAAAGGGAGGTGAACTGAATTCATACAAGGACAAGACTGCAAGATAAAGCAAGAATACTGAGACAGTATCTGTGCTCTTGTACATATGATAATTAAATGCTGATGGGTAACTATAATGGTACACAGGATATGTATATTATTATTTTCTCTGTACTATAAGGCAACCTTGGCAGAGAAAACCTGAGGACAAACTGTTGCAAACAACGACCACATGTCAAACAAACCTACACCACAATATTGCATACAAATGTATCTTATCTACCCATGCATTCAGGGCTTAGACATCATACAAACAACTTTGACAAGATAAAAGGAGGGCTGTGTAAATGACTGGTGTTCCAACTTCACGGATATGAAACAGATTAAATGTTTGTTCAGTGTGCAAAACATGATAAGCTGGGGTGAAATTTTTCTCAGAACACCCTCGGTGTCAGACACTTAATACTCCACAAACATGCAAATGGAAAACCACAGCTCTGCACATATTTCTCCTTTCCTGTGCAGAACTCCACTAGCACTACAATGCATATATTTTTAAGGGACTTTGGGATTTTGTGCAAATTTCAAGTGCAATATAGTTCTTTACATATTACACATACTTATACATTCAATATTTATATTATAATGACATACAGTCTCCCATACAGAGCCATTTCCTAATACTCAACTATAAAACATATTCATATAAAACAATGTCCACATCAGTTAAGGAAGCTGCCTGTGTTAGTGGACTCACCAATGCTGGTGAAGGGGAGTTTGGTCAGGATTAGGGCTGGGCGATATGGCCTAAAATTAAAATCCCCAATTTATTTAGATTTTTTTTAATTATTTTTCATATGATGTACTATGTGTAAATGCACAATGTTTTACACACCGTGTTTCAGTGTCAGTTAATTAAAATATTTTAACTACGTCCTCCATGACTGTAGCACAGACTCCGTGTCTGTGTCACAGTCTCTGGACTTAAATACAGCGACATCGTGATGACAGCCGCGGACCAGACTTCCATGTTAAATATTGAGATTTTAGACATTTCCCTGGTAATTGTCGGAGATGAACCCACGTTAAATATTTTTTAAATGATCTACAGTTCAGAACTGTTCGGCTTGATCTTTGTGTCGGAGTTCTCCAGAGCAAAGACTCCGATACAGTCACATACAGCGGTAGCTCGCTGCTGGCAATCAGCAGTGCTGGCCTTAATTGTGCTACTGCCTTTTGTTGAAATGGGCTTTAAATAAAGTTTGCAGCATGCAGTCACTTGTTCTTTCTGTAGTCCTTTCTTGGTAAATACAATTCTCGTTTGCTGTAGCCGTGTTGTCACTGTGTGTTCATCTGTGTACATGTCCGGAGGGTAAACAAGTAGCGGGGGTTCCGAGGTGCGCCGTAGTAGGAGGAGAAAATAATATATATATTTTTTTTTCAAATCGTCTAGAACAATAAACTCGAATTAATGGATAAAATCGATGTATCGCCCAGGCCTAGTCAGGATGAAAGGTGGCATTAGAAAATCATTTATATGGATTATTACACCCATAAAACAATATTATACTCACTCCGAATGAGTTCAGGGTTTCAATGAACAAGAAAGAAAGAAAACAACGGCCAGCCCCTCAGAAACATTTGCATGAAAGATTGTTCATTGACATTTGACCTCAAAATTGTAATCTACTCTGATAAGATGTGTATTTTGTTGTCAAGAGACCATTTTATGGTGCATACAATCCACTAGAATGTTGGAATGATGGAATGTTAGTACTTCAATCTAAGAGGAATATGAAAACTTGGAAAGCAGTCTGACTTTTAAACCTTTATTAAACCTGAAGATATAAACAATTCTTATTGATTTTGGAACGGCAAGGTCAATCGACATTTCCAAAGAGAAATGACAACATTACTCAAATTGGATAATGAAGTGATTAAATGGGAACAAGTATGAATTAAGGCTTTTTCTTTGATAAAATCAAAGCTAAACAAAAACAGTTTGACAGGTAAGAAACAAAAATAATATTAATCGGAGGACGGTGATTTTACGAAGGCACCCATGAACATGCAATTCAGGATTTAAGCTAAAGCATCATTAGGTGCCTGCACCGCAATGCATTTAGGGCCTCAACTCTAGTAGAACTAGAGTTCAGGCCTAAATGCATTGCGGAGCAAGCATCTCTTATAATCCTACGCGTTTATTAGGTGCCTGCACCGCAATGCATTTAGGCCTCAACTCTAGTAGAACTAGAGTTCAGGCCTAAATGCATTGCGGAGCAAGCATCTCTTATAATCCTTCGTGTTTATTCTTCTTCTGTTTCCTCTTCCGGCCGTTTTTTGCCGCGTAACTCGTCCCGCAGCTTTGAGAAAACCCTGACACAAGTTATATCAAAACGTGCGGTTTGATCGGGAATGGTGTGCTATGACTTTTATAAGGGTTCCGCGTAACCATGGCGACAAAAATCGCGAAAAACCCTTAACGAGTTCCACATAGACATGAATGGGAAACGGACGGAACAAGTCGACAAAACCAAGCCTGCTTTGGAGCCTCACAGTGTCGTCATACTTTCACGTAGAAACGTGATTTTTACTTTAAACGGGTCACGAGACTTGGGACTTTTATCACCTAAGTCACGGTTTCGACACATATTACGGTTTTTCCACAATCGCAGTTTAAGTTTTGCCAAAAAAAAATAAGTTTTTAAATTTTATAATGGGTGTGTATTGCGTGCGTGGGCGGTAGCTAGAGTGTACACTGTAGTGAGAATCAGAACATTATTCACTTAAAATCTCCAAACAAACTCCTCTACTGCCCACAATTTCCAACTTAAACAGACATTTTTTAGATGAAAACGTTGCTATGGTTGTTGGCTAACCATGTGTGTTGTTTTTATTTTCATAAGACTTGCGGTTTTTCTTCAAATCACCTAATTGTGCAGAGAGTTCTGGTCAACGTCCCCATCGACTGCCATGTTAAAAATTTAGATTTGGACTTTTTGAAAAGTCAAGTTCAGGACATTTTAAAAATGTCATTACTCAGTCAATTCTCACCCGTTTCTTACTAAAATAAATGAGGACGCTGCTCAGAGCCTTGTGACGCTCACAAACCAAGAATGTTACCTCTATCATTTACCGTTCATGAGATATGACAACTTTAAATGGTGCTGATTTCGCTGTTGTCTGAGGTTTTCGACAGAGACACAGGTGTGTGTGTGCGTGAGGTAAGGAGGAGGAGGAGGGGGAGGGGCTAGGGGGGGCTTGTCAGTCTCCAACTATCTAAATGTACTTCTCCACCACAAACTTTGACACTCAACTCCTCCCACAGTTTTGGGAAAAACCCCACACATCCTATATCAAAATGTGCGGTTTGATCGAGAAAGGTGTGCTATGACTTTTCTAAGTGTTCCGAGTAACCATGGCGACAAAAATCCCCAAAGACTGTGCAACCATTTCCACATACACATACATGAGAAATGGTCAACAACATGATCAGGACCCAGTCCACTTTAGAACCTCACAGTGTCGTCATACTTTAACGTAGAGACCTCAAACTTTATATGTGAGACCAGAGACCCGCCCTGAACATGTCTGCAGAAGGTGAACTCACTACAGGAAGTGGAACACCCGAAACAGGAAGTTAAATGTAACGTTGCCATACATTGACCGATCTGCACGAAACATCATTTGTAAGACAAGGGACCCGTCCTGAACATGTTTAGGGACACGCCCTTGACCCAACAGGAAGTCGGCCATTTTAAACAGCAAGTGCCCACTAACTTTGCTGTACATTGACCGATGTGCACGAAACAGGATATATGAGACCAGGGATCCGGCCTGAACATGTCTAGAAAAGGTGAGCTCACTACAGGAAGTGCAACACACGAAACAGGAAGTAAAGTCTAACATTGTCCGATCTGCACGAAACTTGACAGATGTGACGAGGGAACTTCCCTGAACTCGGACGTTGCCCGAAAACTCGACATGCCGGAAGCTGCAGGCACCATCGAAATTACGCCGGCGGAATTTTCTAGTTCCGCTTGAAATTATTCCTCTTCCTCCCGTTTTTTGCCGCGTAACTCGTCCCGCAGCTTTGAGAAAACCCTGACACAAGTTATATCAAAACGTGCGGTTTGACCGGGAATCGTGTGCTATGACTTTTATAAGGATTTCGCGTAACCATGGCGACAAAAATCGCGAAAAACCCTTAACGAGTTCCACATAGACATGAATGGGAAACGGACGGCAAAAGTCGACAAACCAAGCCCGCTTTGGAGCCTCACAGTGTCGTCATACTTTAACGTAGAAACGTGATTTTAACTTTAAACGGGTCACAAGACTTGGGACTTTTATCACCTAAGTCACGGTTTCGATACAAATTACGGTTTTTCCACAATCGCAGTTTAAGTTTTGCAAAAAAAAATTACGTTTTTAATTTTTATAATGGGTGTGTATTGCGTGCGTGGGCGGTAGCTAGAGTGTACACTGTAGTGAGAAGTAGAACATTATTCACTTAAAATCTCCAAACAAACTCCTCTCCTGCCCACAATTTCCAACTTAAACAGACATTTTTTAGATTAAAATGTTTCTATGGTTGTTGGCTAACCCTGTGTGTTGTTTTTATTTTCATACGACTTGCGGTTTCTCTTCAAATCACCTAATTGCGCAGAGAGTTCCGGTCAAGGTCCCCATTGACTGCCATGTTAAAAATTTAGATTTGGACTTTTTGAAAAGTCAAGTTCAGGACATTTTAAAACTGTCATTTCTCGGTCAATTCTCACCCGTTTCTTACGAAATTAAATGTGGACGCTGCTCAGAGCCTTGTGGCGCTCACAAACCAAGAATTTTAGCTCTATCATTTACCGTTCATGAGATATGACAACTTTAAAAGAGCCTGTTTTCTCTGTTGTCTGAGGTTTTCGACAGAGACACAGGTGCGTGTGTGCGTGAGGTAAGGAGGAGGAGGAGAAGGGGGAGGGGCTTGTCAGTCTCCAACTATCTAAATGTACTTCTCCACCACAAACTTTGACACTCAACTCCTCCCACAGTTTTGGGAAAAAACCCACACATCCTATATCAAAACGTACGGTTTGATCGGGAAAGGTGTGCTATGACTTTTCTAAGTGTTTCGAGTAACCATGGCGACAAAAATCCCCAAAAACTGTGCAACCGTTTCCACATACACATACATGAGAAATGGTCAACAACATGATCAGGACCCAGTCCACTTTAGAACCTCACAGTGGGGTCATACTTTAACGTAGAGACCTCAAACTTTATATGTGAGACCAGAGACCTGTCCTGAACATGTCTGCAGAAGGTGACCTCACAACAGGAAATGGAACGCACGGAACAGGAAGTTAAATGTAACGTTGCCATACATTGACAGATCTGCACGAAACATCATATGTGAGACAAGGGACCCATCCTGAACATGTTTAGGGACACGCCCTTGACCCAACAGGAAGTCGGCCATTTTAAACAGCAAGTGCCCACTAACTTTGCTGTACATTGACCGATGTGCACGAAAGAGGATATATGAGACCAGGGATCCGTTTTGAACATGTCTAGAAAAGGTGACCTCCCTACAGGAAGTGCAACACCCGAAACAGGAAGTAAAGTCTAACATTGTCCGATCTGCACGAAACTTGACAGATGTGACGAGGGAACTTCCCTGAAGTTTGACGTTGCCCGAAAACTCGACATGCCGGAAGCTGCAGGCACCATCGAAATTACGCCGGCGGAATTTTCTAGTTTCTATTATTCTATAATGAATGCTTACCTCCATTGTCTAGTGAGCGTTTTTGGCCTCCAAAGCCGTAGAGGGCGGGATCTAGGACCGGAGAGGAATTGTTCATGTTGGGCATCTGGTCTCCTCCCATCTTGGCTGCCATCTGGGGACACACCACAGTGAGAGAAATGGAATAAAAAGGTGAAAAGTGGTGATAGTATTCTTTTTTTCTTTCGGAGACATCATCTTGGACATGTCTTTGTGATGAGTGTGACTCATTCTCCTTTCATCTTGCTTTCATGTAGCATTAGGTATGCTGTGAAGTCAGTCGTGCAGAGTTCTTTTTGACAGCAGCTGAAACCTGCACTTTGTAAAACATTAAAGCAGCTTGAAGCAGTCCATCAGTTATTGTCAAGTCGACCAACACTGGTGCTTTTGATCAAATATTTGTCATGTGCCACCTAGCAAAGAAAAGCTAAAATGTTTTGCTTTCACTGCAAATTGACTGGGTATGGCATTAGAAAGTTACAATTGGTATTAAAGTGGTCTAAAGCACTACCGATTTGAGTTGCTAATTTAAAATCTCAAATACAAAGGTTCATGTAATCAAAGGGTGAGCGTGACCACATTACAAAACTGTAATCTCTGCTTTTGTATGGTTGAATGAAGGCTGTGAACTTGGCACAATCCAGCAGTGTCAATCATAATTAGACCAATATTTGATTTAATGAGTGACTCAGGGTGGGTCAAAATTTGATTGGTTGTGATGGTATTTTGGACCATATGTTGTGTACCTCACCATTTGTGGTAGCTTTCACTTTCAGTACTAAAATGTCTATTCATCGCACATACCAAAAATGTTTTCATCTGGATCAAAATCAATCATAGATCACACATTTCCCTGTAGGTTTTTATCATAGAAACACAACACAAAGGAAATGGCACTTATTTCTTTTACTGCTCGACTCAAACCCTTTGTATTTTAACAATCATCCACTTGTCGACCTAAAGCAGATGCACGTGTTTCGAGGTGATGGCCATTTAAATCTTCAGCTTCGCTACACGATAGCGCCAACAGCATTTTCCATTCCTTGTTAATCTGCCACCTCTCCTTCTATACAAAAGTATAGCATTTCAGAAAATTACACTAAATTGACATCTGTGCCTGACTGGAATTTCTTCACAACATAAAAATAAAAGTGACGGCATTTAGAGCCTTCCATCACCTTCAGAAATGATTATCTACTTCTGAGCCCTCCAGGAACTGAGAGGGGTGCAACTGAAATGGGGAGCCAGAGAAGGAAGATGGGAATGGGATGGCTGTTTCATATGACATTACATTACTTTAGCTAGATGCGTGTCATGCAGCATGAAACCAGTGTTCCAGAGTTTTGCAAGTAGCTCCTCAAACACCTGCCCACATAAAAATACCCTTGAATACCATAAAACTGTACATTTTGATAGGATTTTATACTGCACCGTACTAACAGATACAGTTTGAGGACAATATTTATTAAGAGGTCGACATCTATATTATAGAGATACCAATATTTATACAATACCACACCTTTGTCATAAACCTAATTTGAACAAATTGAAAATGCCTCTGTCCGAGAAGGGCTGGTGTACTCCTACTACTATTCAAAGGGCATGTTTCCTAGTAACAGAAAGGAATCTTAACAAAACTGGTGTAAACAATAGGTTACTAACCTTAATCGGCAATATGATCCTACCTTTGGTGAAGATCATTATACTATTTTCTTCATATATTAATATTTATAAAACTTCCAAGGCATTACATTGATCAAAGTCTTACTAAAACAGTGATGTAAAGATGCAACCAATTACAACCACATTTGCTCACTGGTACAAAATTTCATGAAGTGGATCCCACTCAATGTGCAATGAGGCCTCTGAGTAAACATGACTGTGGACTGGACAGGACAGGCCTCCACAGTCTCTACTATTCTGTCAAATTAAAAATGATCTCATTTGCATAAAAAGAAAGCACCTTAAAACATGTTGTCTCATGTTAAACAGTATTATGTAGTTTATATATTAGACCTTTGGTCACTATGTTACAACAGTTTCATGAGTTATCCACTCTGTTCTTAGGTTATGTACAAAACAGTGTGTTAATTGGTTCCACTGGTTTGTTATGGGTAAATGTAAATACTTATGCTTTGGAAAAAGACTGGTCGATTAAGTGACTGGCATTTTGCAAATGGTCACAGATGAGAGAGGGTGATTCTGATGAATTCAACAAGTGATTGAACAGACCTTTACTAAATAAAAATGGGTAGTAGAATTGTACCATTGAGTAATTCAAACATGTGCAGCTTCTAGATTGAAATGTCAGCAAAAAGATGGTATCTTTTATTTTATTAAAATGACAACATAACACTCTACACTGATATCAAGGGAGACCTAGACCAGCCATCTTCCACATTAGCCGTGTTATCATACGCCACTCTTATAACACGCACACACATATTGACAGTGTCTTCTGAAAAGAACAAATTGTACACACATATTACCTCACCACAACACACAAAATCCAACATGAGCAATAAATAAAGTGTGTGTTGTTTTTTTAATTAACTGTATATTATTAAGATCCGAAACAAAAAAAACATGCACAGCTGCATTTTCACCTAACAGTACAGTTCAGCTCACAATGGTACAGTTTGGAATGGCAATCCCTGATCTAGCTTGTGTTTCAAACCATGAGGTGTGAGGCATGGGTGGGGACATCAGATACCTAACTTTTGACAACTGAAACACAAATAACTGTAATGTACCCTACTGTGCTGTTTGGTGGAAATGGGGACACCTCCTTCTAATCCTCTCATTACACAAGTGGATTCTATTTTTACTGCGAGAGTACTTACAAAAAATAAATGCAATATGTGTCTTGCTTGTAGTATCTGTGGAATTAATACAAATCGCGTCACCACTCACTATATCAGGACATGTATCCTAAAGTTACAATATTGCCAGTACATCGACCTAGTTTATAATCTGCACTGGGCCAAGTTTAACTTGCAGCTGTATGGCTCCAGACATTCTCACTAGGATATTATCAGCACAGTATCAGCATCGGCAGATATTGGCTTTAAAACGTATTATCGGATATCGACAAACACACCAAGATCTGCTGATATGACTTACGATTACAACAGTAGGCTAAATAGGCTGCTACCTCCTGGACTCCTATGCCGGCAAACTGGCAAACTGTTATTTGTTTTACGTTAATTTATGTTGCTTGATGAAGGAATGTATGTGAACATCAGCGGTGA
The DNA here is from genome assembly GCF_963457635.1 of Microchirus variegatus. Taxonomy (NCBI): domain Eukaryota; kingdom Metazoa; phylum Chordata; class Actinopteri; order Pleuronectiformes; family Soleidae; genus Microchirus; species Microchirus variegatus. The sequence continues at coordinate 13,206,344 of NC_139817.1, forward strand.
TATGAAAAGGCAAAATATTATGTTCATTTCACTATAGAAGAGAGTAAATGACATATACACATATATTGGCATGTAACCAGCCTAAGCACTCCCTATACAATATAATAATATAATTATCACACTATTAAGTGCAGTCAGTTGTTCTTAGAGCACACAGACGGCTCTAATGGCAGCACATCTACAGTGTCCATCTCTGTTACTGTCACCATGTAACACCGTTCAGTGCCAGGTAGACAGGTGGGCAAGTGGGAAGCTATTAGCATCCTGATAACATATCCCACCTATTTTCAAAGCAGTAATGGGAGAAAATCCAGTGTGGCGTACATCAGGTGGAGTATAAGGAGGCTTATTCAACAGATGACGTTACACTGCATGGCCTATATGTGAGGCACACTCACAGAGTAGCATGCTAACACCAGCTACGCTAGCATGGTCGGCTGTGTTGTGTACTTACAGTTTCACATACAAGATTCAAATAGGGTTGGGCATCAGAAATAAAGGTGGTTTAAACATCAGTGCTACGTGTGTTTACTGATCAATCTCTGTGTGTGTATGCGTCTCTAACACCGGGGCAACATTTATAGTTCATTCAAGCAAACTTGAGCAGTAGCAGCGTGTCAGGCTGTTGAATGCTTCAAGTTCCATGTCAAAGCTGAATGTTTTAGGTTTTAAACAAATAATGTTTTTAGGACCCCGGGTCTAAAAGTTGTGAGTGTGCGTGACAGAGTTTAGCGTGCTAAGCTAAGTGTAACTTCTGACTTGACAACAGGTTGCAGTGCGTCTGTTGACTTAAGTAAAGTTGAACAAACTTCGACACCAACAAATGTATTCCTGTCTTCCGTCGAAAACGACGTATGTGGTGGTTTCTGACAGTTTCGACACGGCGAATTAACGCGTATCCTGCTCCAAGTCAACTTTAATCTGTCCGCTCAGCCGTCTGTGCTGCTTAACGTTAGCATGCTATGTAGCTAGCTAGCAAGCTAGGTAGCATGTTAGCTGCATGAGGAGTGTTTGTAGTAGGGGGTCCGGGCTGTCCTGACCAAAGTCGTGCCCTGCTCCGAAACGCTGACCCACGGCTTGTGGTCCCAAAGTGTTCACTGGAGGGCGTTTTATTTTACCTGTCGGACCCGGCGTATCGTGTCTGCGAAGTCATCTTTCGTTCCGGGCTGAGCCACCGAGGCCTGTCCCTGAACCAGCTCCGCCATCATCATCACCCGCCTCGGCAGCTGAGAGATCCACACTTAAAAAAAAGGAAAAAAAAAAGGCTGCACACGTGCCAAGCTAAAGCTCCGTGAGCCGCGTGATCTCGCGAGGTCATGGGTGACCACATGCGGGCCATGATGCATGCATGGAAAATGTATATTTACTTATATGTCACACACAAGAACAATTCAAGATAATTTATTCTAATGTTTTAAACCATAAAAAAGAAAATATTATTTTGCAATGCAACAACAAGCAAGAAGTAAAGTAACATTAATCATGCATTAATTCCACAGTTTGTTAGAGCAGCAAAGAGTATAGAGCTCCAGAAGTAACTCTGTCCCTGGTCCCCATGAACCACCATGTTGGCAGCCTAAAATGAAGCCATTATTTACAGAGCCCTTACCACGAATTCCATATATGTTTTGAATAAATCTTTCGTTGTGAATTATTACAAATACTTTTCTTCCATCCACCATGGTATATCATAAATTAAATAGTCGTGCAATTAATAATTAATCTCATAATATGTATACCATCGTTATCATCAACAAAACTGTACTGCATGGACAATGGCCACCTGAGTCTGGATCTGTGGGGATTTGGTAAAATGCTGTCTCGTGACAGTTGTGTGACATACGTATTGTCTGATTTATGTGTTGTCTAATATCTACATCTATAGATGTGAACAGCGTAGTATCACGCCACAGGGCGTTACCTTGGTTGTGTGACTTCAACTACTGAGCTCGATAGCACAAAATAAATACAGTTAATACTATAAGTAAATACAAACAGAATCATAGGTTGTGGGATCATAGGACAAGTTTCAGTTAAAATAACTGAATAGTTCAGTTATTTTGGAGTCATTGATGACATGGGAAAGCTGATTTGTAACTGATATCTTAACAATATTTTCTACATTGTATCCACAGGCTTTTTTGGCTGGAAATAGTTTGTAAACTCCCTGTTCCAAATACCATAAGGAAAATCTGCAGTTTCTTTTCATCACAGCACACAGGAGTTGTTAATCCACTGGTGCCTCCATCACTAAATTCAAATACTATGTTACCTTGTGACTCTGGTATGTGTGAAATCCTGTGTCCACATTTATCAAAGTTACCAAATGAGGCAGCAGCTGTGTCGATGTGAGCTAGAAATGCTGATGTTTCCTTGTGGACCTTGGTGCGGGTGAGTTAGTGGTTTACAAACTTAAATCCGTCAGAAATCTAGTTATATGAACTTGGTTGTAGGCAAAGCATTTTCTTAAATGAGGCACATATTTGATTTGTTCTCATGCAGTGAAACAGAGCTACAGAAATACTGTCATAATAGGACTTACTGTATGAACCAAAATGCATTAGCAAACTCAATTTTATACCGATATCATGATGTGAACACTGATAATATCGTCTATTTTACTTTCTTTCTTGCAGAGTGGAAACCAGGGTAAAGGGGCAGATTTTTGCCTTCCATCAGTGATATTTCCGCCTTATGTGTGAATGTATTGTTGAGCCACCATATATCTTTTTGGTAATGAAAAGGGGAAATATAATTACCACCTCCTCCTAAAAGGTCACGTTGATGCTTTATTCTGACATTTGTTGGTCTATTTATAGCTCAGACATCTCAATCCCTGTTGTTAGAATCAAAAAATTCTCATCTGACACAATGAAGTGAAAATTGAGGGATGCTGGCTTTCTCCACATGTGGAAACATCTATTGTTGCACATCTGGAAATTGCCGGCAGCAAGAAAATTGCTGCAAATTTCCAAACTGTTTATGCAAAACAGTTCCTGCTCCATAAATCGAATCCAAACGTGTGGTCCAGCAGAATCGGGAACAGTTGAGGGTGATTTCAGCGTTTTGTTTCTGATTGTATAATGAAGGTTTTCCTCAGAACAACAGCATTAAAAGTAATTTGACTCCACAACTGTACCTAGTAATGTAACAATCTCTCAGATAACCATGAAAATATAATGATTTTCGGAAAACACATGGTCATTCAGCTCCTTGAACACGGAATGATTGACTTCAGGTTTGAGACGAGCAGCCCTGCGTGTTACCGACATATATCAATTTCCCCGATTCGTCAGCCTCCGGGCATGTTATCACCTCTAAAAAAGAAGCAGATACATTAAGTGGGAGCTGATGGCTGTTCCCAGACCAGCACCTCTAAATGAAGACCTCCAGTTTAGCATGACTAAAGCATGACCCCGGCCCTGCAACCATATTGCTACCATGTGCTGTCCAATGTATTCAAACCTGGAGGTTGATGGGAAATGATTTTGAAGAGGGCTCTGGTATCAAAGGGTGAGTCAGACGGTGGTCATTGTGTACAGACGGATGATGCATATACATAAGCATGGACACAAGAACACAGACAGACAGTTATTATGAATTCATTTTTGTCAGCATAGAAAGTAGAGTCAGGTGTGGGTCACTGGAGACCTGGATATCAAGTCACTCACACACACACGCACACAGCATCTTCTCTATCATTGACTTGTAGAGAATAGCAAAAATACAGACAGTGTCTCAAGCATCAACAGTGTAAGAAATCATAAACACTTTGCTGATTAATTGACACATTATTCTTTTTATTCAGTGAGGTACAAAGATGATGCCTTTGTGGTTAGGTTTGTGGAATTCATATTCAACTGGAAAAAAGCATTTGGAAAAAGGAGCATCGATGCTTGCACACTGACTCTTTAACTTCTGTGTTTTTACCTCCTCCTCCACCTCCTCTTTTCTTCTCCTCAATCTGAAAAGAACAAGCCATATGAAATGGTAATTGCTTTATAATTGCCACAGTTCTGCAATAGGCGTACATTTCTAAAGGCAGGATACAAGAAATGGATAGTGTTTCACCCAGAGACCCCTGAGGTATCCCAGCAGAGCTTTCATTCAGGAACACATTGTGTTGAAGTAGGAAGCAGGGAATAAAAGGTAACATATTGGGTTAAAAAGAAAAAAGCTATACATAAAACAAAATCTGAACTAAATTGGTTTTAAAGACATCAAAACATTAAGCTTGTCTTTTGTTTTGATCTGTTTGATTGTACTGGCTTTAATGTTTTGATCTGTCTGTCTGGTAAAGTACGACTGCAATTGTAGCATATTAAAAAAAGGTTCTCCTGTTATTAAATATGAGTGATTTATTACCATTCAAAAGTTTAGGGTAGAAATGTCCCTATTTTTGAAGGAAAAGCACTTTTTTCCAATGAATATAACATTAAATGAATCAGAAATACACTCTATACATTGTTAATGTGGTAAACGACTATAGCTGCAAACGTCTGGTTTTTAATGGGATATGTACATAGGTGTATAGAGGCACTTGAAAACCCTTGTGCAATGATGTAGCACAGCTGAAAACAGTTTTGCTGGTTCTTTGACGAAAGGGCAAAATTATTGATATTTTGAATAAAAATCATTATTTCTAATCTTGTCAATGTCTTGACTATATTTTCTATTCATTTTGCAACTCTTTTGATGAATAAACGTGTGACTTTTAATGGAAAACACAAAAAAATTGTATAGGTGACCCCAAACTTTTGAACGGTAGTGTACGATGCGATACGATACGATACGATACGATACACGACACATTTATCAATAATAATATCGCAATATACCAATTCCATGATAATCCACATATTGCAAGACGTTCATAAAGCAATACATCCCGATATCTGACTAATAAATGTCCGTGAAAAGTAAATATTTTATTATTTATTCACAATATAGAGAACAAAGTGCATCAAGTCTATGAATTTAACATGGATGGAGCATCTCTGTAAATTCCATCTTCTTCGTCCAGGTAACTTCCACCCAAGTTTCCCCTCATAATATATTTGAGCGGCACCACCACAAGGAGACAGGCAAATGAACCTGGCAGGGACAGTTTAATTTAGAGCGCCTTAATTTGTTAATTTAAATATCAATATTTATATAATATAATATTTATAATATCCTAATCATGATAGACAGTTTTAAAAAGCATCAGAACTGATGCTGCAGTTGCTGAGACATGTTTGTTCCTTGTGCTCCTCCAAACCAGGTTCCTACAATACCCAGAATGCAATTCAACTACTAACCGCTCATTCAAACGCTGCTTGCCATTGACATCGGACGTCAGAACTGGGAGTGACTGAATTCACTTCTCAGTTCTCAAATTCCTGTTGAGTGGTCGGGAAAAAAATGTGGTCACAAATTATGTCTGGGACTTGTTAGCAATACCAGTTTATAACAAGACTATGGTAGAAGTAGTGTGTTTGTAGGGTGGCAGCCATCTTGGATAGTTCCTAGCTACAAATGGAAATGCACCAAAAGATGAAATAAAGATGAAATAAAAACTTTTATGGGTGAAACACAACTGTGGGCGACATGTGCTTCAAATCTTAATTTAGTTTGTTGCCACGTGTGGGCGTTATGTCTTTTATCTGTTATTCTGCACAGCACTTTGGCACACTGTGGTTGTTTTTAAGTGCTTTACAAATCAAATTGGATTGAAGAATTTCAGAAAATAAATGTGCTTTTTTTTTCTTCTTTTTTAAAATATGCAACCATATTTAGTTCACAATAATTAAAAAAAAACAAAAAACATCACTTCTTTTGGAGGGCCACATGAGCTCACTCATTAACTCAACACCTCCACATGTATTTTTATCATCAGCCTGTTGGAGCCACACAAGCCTTTATTAAAACCTTTCTTACCCATGTGCATGTGGTTTTCAAGAGCTGTAAACAAATACTGATCATTAAGTATAAACTAAAAGTAAATAGTTGCTACTCATATATTAAAAGTTTTAACTGTGTCTTATAATTTTGCTACATATTGTTTTGGATGCATATGTAATTCCTGACCTGAACCAATTCAGCCAAAAAAAAAACCCATAAAAAAATAAGTGTTCAATCATATATCAAAAAGAACGTACTACATCTTTACCATCATAACAATATAAAAGAGATAAGAAAAATAAATAGCGGATTATTTACTGCAAGAAATAGAAAAAGGAAAGGAAAGCAAGGAAGAAAGAACAGCGGTAAATTAGAGAACAGGAAGCAGGTGTATTATGGAGGTTAGTATAACAAACAAAAGGAAATCTGACAGGTAACAATGTTCCGTCTTGAAGGAGAAGATTGACAGATGAAAAGGATAAACAGACCAGTTTTATCCAATGATAGGAGACACACATGTCTACCTCCTTGTTTTTACCTCTGCCGTCTTACTTTGCAGCCTCCTTCTCTTCCTCCTCCTCCTTCTCCACAAACCACTTTGCTTTGATTCAGCTCTGTATCTGTATTTTAAATGACTCAATTACACGGGATCCCGTGGTGAAAATTACGGATGTTTTCCACTATTTCTCTCCACTGGGACACCATGACCCCTCCCTGGCTCCAATAACCACCCTCCTCCTCTTTTCTTCATCTCTCCTGGCCTCTCCCTCCACCTGTCCTATTTGCCTCCTCTCCCACAGTTGCCCGTTTTCCTTGATAAACGTTGCCTTTGCTGTGTGTGTGTCTGCGGCTGAGAGGAAATAATAGCTAAATGGTCTTGTTTGTTAGCTCCCTGCACGGCGACCTGACAAAGAGTGTTTTTCTGCAGGTAATTTTTCGGCTGTCACCACACACAACAAACCAGTGAGGAGAGTTTCTTAAGGGTGACCCAAGGTGCTGCTCAAATCCAAACACCAGGCATGACAGAAATAAAAGCACATCAGCAGGCAAGAGTTTCAAAGATGGACAAAAATGGTTGTTTATTCATCCAAAGCAAAGCAGTGTTTTGATTTTTGATTTCTTTTTGCTGGAGCCTCAGCTTATGGAAGGCATTTTTCAAAGTGGTATCTATCTTTGATGTACTCGACTACTGTTTGAAGATAAACTGCTGTACATACTCACCGAGGTGCAAAGAGGCAGGTAATGCTCAGTCTAAAGTGTACGCCTGGCTCACTTTTCAGGTGACAACACATTCGCACATGAAGCAAAACATGTTTTCTTCAGGTTATTTATATAAAGGAGTGCAGATATTCCAGGTCTCATATGTACCATGACCTCTGCAGAGCTATGTATGGATGCAGATATTTTTTTAGATATCATTATGAACTTGACACTACTTAAAACACTAAATACAAGGTAAACAAAAACCACAAATACACAGACAGTACATATGCTATACATCTACACGGGAAAAAACTTAATGTAACAAAGTACAAATACTTCTTTAATTTATTTGTATATGTACTTTACTTTGTTATTTATACTTCTACATATATATATACACACTTAGCAGAGCCAGGAATTGAGCCCACAACCTTCCAGTTGAAAGATAACTCGCCCTACCACTGAGCTGCCAATTTACTTAAACTAAAACTTAAGCACATTTTATATCAGAAAATTACTTTTAAGTACAGTAAATGTCATACGCTTTAAGATTTTTACTTAAGTAATATTATAAAAAGTGACTTCAGCTTCATTTTCTGGTACTTGTACCTTGTAGACTGCTTCCACCTCCTACTTAATTTACTTGTAGATTACAGCTTAATGTAGAAAAACTAATAATTATATTGACTGTGATTCATTTTCTACCCATTTTCATCTTTTTTTTAGTTATTTCTCTTTAATGTAATACCAATGTGAGTTCAGAGCCTAAGATACTGCAAAGAGCTGTCTTTCATTTCAACGCTATCACCTTAACACACTTAATATTCAACTTACATGGTGGTGGCAGGGTGGAGATGGTCAGAGCACACCAAACAATCTGATGTATATATATATACTGTATTAAGTCTACAGTGTGTGGTCAAGGCTCAGTGATGAAGGCCAGTTAAACACCCGAGACAAAACAACCGGCATACCCTGTGGTGTAATTCAGGCACCATCAGAATACACTGCATTACCATCCATCATAACACACGCCATAACAACCAAATAACCAGCGCCATTAAACATTTAGTTTGTCCAAGGGATTCGCTGAGAGTGGGCCAGACAACCCAACCATCATCTCCACCTTGAATCCGATAGGCCCTCCATCCATTCAGCACCAACGCTGAGCAACAGATCGAACAACATAAAGAGTGTGTGCCAGCAAACAAACCCCCAGCAGCAGACCTCGTGGGACGGGAGGGTAGGGGAAGGGAAGGGGAGAGGCACGAGCCAAGTCTCTTGTAAATGAGGGAGATAATTATATTGATTTGGGATCAACATGCTGCAATACTGCTGCTGCACTGGGGGACCCACAAAGTGGAGCAGGAGGGCGTATTAATGATGGAAGGTTGTTTTTTGTTGTTAAGACTATCTTTGATGCGAAAACAAAAATCAGACAGAAACCGTTCAACGGGTTAGATTCAACACTGAATTTAGCCACAGGACTTTCAGCAAGTCAGTTTGACACCGTACACTCTGACATGGAGCCACTACTAACTTTGACTATAATAAAAAAAACACCTTTATTACATTAGCGTCTTTAACATATACTGTCAGTTTGCAGATAATGAATAAAGTATAATTTCAGGAGAATGTGTAGAGCTTAACTGAAAAAACAACCACGTGTTCCATAATTTGCTGAGTCTCTGAGGTGTGAGTGGCATGATGTTGAAATAATAACAGTGGAATGAATGAATTTTCTTTAAAAAAGTGCTGATTTTCTCAAATTAATGGACACTTATTACAATTAAAGCTCACATAAAGTGGTCCTATCGCACATATATGTGAGTTATGGAGGTATGCTTACATACATTAACTTGTTTTTATGGTGAAAAACCTCCTAGTTGCTGCAAACGAGGAGATCGTAATCTCTCCTCACTGAAGCTCTCATCAGCCACGCTGTTTCAGACCGAAATCACACCCCTATAGAAGACAGAAACAGCATTATTTGGAACCAGCTTTAATATCAAGACAACAGGTCAAAAGGAAATGAAAAGATAAAGGACTTCACTGAATACAACTGAACCAAGTAAATAAGGCAGTCTCATGTACATGGGGGTTTTTCCAAAAACCTCGTGGACTAATATGGTCTGCTGTTTTCAGTTTGGGCCCCCCCAGGCAATCGCCTGCTTTGCCCACCCTGTTGCAACAACACTGAGAGACCTCTAAATCTATTGATTAATACTAAATAAATTATTTGTTTATTCCAAAACTCAAATGGCAAACTGTGGCAACAGGCTAGCATGTGCTAACAGGCTGCTAACTGTCGCTTTCGCGAGAAAAGTGCACTTCCTGAAACGTCTAACTGGAAATGTCAGAAGTCAAAAACGTTAGCAACCTGCAACCCGGCGTAACTGTCAATACAGCTCGTAGATCAATCATAACGGTGTAATTTAAACCGGAATTGAGAAGCTTATTGATTGTTGTTAGCCCCACAGAGGCTGCAGACTCCAGTCCAGTCACTGTTAGTGGCTTAGCCGAGCTACATTTTGTTGTAACAGGAGACAAGGAAGTCTTCACACACATTAACCCTTTTAGATGAGCTGCACTGAGGAGCAGGCAAAATATTTCTATTTTTCCATCAATATTTCATCACCGGCTCAGGCCAAACAAAGCCAGGGGCTTTGACCGTAATGGTCCCATCTGTCTATAGATCTTCAGGACATCACCATATGGATGTCCTTTGACACCAGAAAATAGGCTTCGACATCAAGGACACACTCCCAGGATCCATGGATGTTAGCGAGCCTGGAAGGCAAACTGTACCCCGTCTTATTTTGATGGTTACTCACAGATGGCCGTTTGATGTTGTAGCAGGTGATCGGATTTCAAGAGTGTGGACATGTCAGCTATTAGGACAAATCAGCACTGTGTGGACACTGTATGTCTATATCCAATAAGTGCTCTAATGTGCAACACAGTATTAACTGATTAACTGAATAATTAATACACAAATGTTGGGGAAAATATGTCGTCAGTTGCCTTTGGTTCGCCATGACTGAATCAAACGCTTGTGTTTGAGAACAGTAAGTAAGACGCAGACATGGCCTTATTTATATTTATATACAAGGTGTAAATAATACATTAATAGTAAGCAGACAGTATTAACACACTATCCTGGCCTGTAAGTTGCTAATTGTTTTTGGGCAGTTAGAGAGTGACCTCATCATCTTTGCCAGGACCATTAGTGTTCTGCACAAAGCCCCAAGAGACCAGTCCATTAATCCTTACCTGCTTCGGACAGAAGAAACAAGAACTGACAGTTTATTGAGCCGTGTTTTCAATATACAAGCAGGTGGTAAAAGAGGAAAAGTAAAGTAACACAAAACTGAAATGAACGCAGAAATCTGAATCAGGGATCTGACCCTGGTGGCTGACGGCAGGTGAAGATAGTGGAGAAGAGAGAAATGACAACAGAGCCTTCATACAGCTCCCAGGGTTTTAGTTACACACAAACCATAGTGAAGGAGCCACTTCGACCTCTAATTGGTGGTAATTAACCCTCTTGGCCATTGTTGCTGCTTCATTGTGCTTCAGGAGGGGAGGGGGGCTGGGGAACATGGGAGCCCCGTCTACACAGACAGGTAAATGAAGAGCACAGATTGAATGACCCCCCAAAATATTCAGCTATGAATGCAAAAGTGGGAATAAAAAACAATTAAATTCATCTTTAAATCCGGAAATTATAAGCACCTGATATGAAGTTTTGAAAAAAGAGATAATCACATTGGGTTACCTCCGAGATAAAGCCTGAGGAGTTTTTAATTTTGCAAGTCTTTTATTTACTATAACTTCCTTATGTGTGAATCAGAAGATGCTGAATCAGTGTCATCTTTTAAATCACTTCTTAAAACGTATTGTTATAATTTGTTCATTAAATAAAATTACAAAAGAAAAGTGTACTGAGCAAAATCTTCTCAACTGACTTTTTATTTAACAACCACAGACTTGATTTTGTGTAAAAAAAAGAAAAAACGTCTCCATGTTCTCACTTTTACCAGAAGGAAAGACAGAAAAGACGACAGCCACCATCTGGCAATCCAAACCCAGTGGCTTATCGACTAACCATCAATAATTTGTTTCAACTTGCCTGATTAAAATGTGGCACTGCATCAATTTACATTAAAATAAAATACCTCTACATTTTTTTCTGAAATAATCCATTTCCAAGCTGCCCTTCTATCGCTAGAGGCCCTCTGCACTTCAGCACAACGGGTCATAGGCCCTGATCCTGAACAATAGCCTCTTTTGTGCACGTGCTGTTGGGAGAGTGACAAGGACTTGAAGGTTAGTCGACCTGGACTCCCGACGAGACGCAGCCGCACAGGAGTGTCCATTAGGGCCCGGTCCTGTGACGCCGCCAACCTTCATGTTGTGCTATTGTTACAGCACTCTCCCCTGAGAGGTAGACAGAGTGGGTAATGAGGGGTAATTGGTCCAGGGTTAAGGATGATTAATTCCCTTAGTCAGGTGTCAGCCAGTTTTCATACCTGGCTGGGTAGACAGGTAGGAGGGAGGGGAAGGTGGATGTAATATGACACATGGTAGATGCTCTGTACACGCTGTGTAAAAAAAGAGTCCAGAGTGAGGCTCACATGCAGGAGCTTTATTTTCCCCAGTTTCTAAAACAAACTACCGTTCAAAAGTTTGGGGTCACTTAGAAATTTCCTTATTTTTGAAGGAAAAGCACTTTTTTTCAATGAATATAACATTAAATGAATCAGAAATACACTCTATACATTGTTAATGTGGTAAACCACTATTCTAGCTGCAAACATTTTCTGGTTTTTAATGGAATATGTACATAGGTGTATAGAGGCCCATTTCCAGTGTTCTAATGGTACATTGTGTTTGCTAATCGTGTTAGAAGGCGATTGGATGATTAGAAAAACCTACAGTTTTGGTGGTTCTTTGACTAAAAAAATAAAAATAATTCTTTCTAATCTTGTCAATTGTCTTGACTATATTTTCTTTTCATTTTGCAACTCTTTTGATGAATAAAAGTGTGAAAACACAAACAATCGTATAGGTGACCCCAAACCTTTGAACGGTAGCGTACACATTGTAAAACACCACGACTACGCCAGGTACATTTTCCCAAAGTTTCTGGAACGATATGATCTTGTGACAAAGGTCACAATGATCCTCCCCAGCAGCCACCAAAGCTAGATTGAGACTGATAGCTGTCCCCGTCACTCCTACGTCCCCATTCAGCCTGACTGGATAATCTGAATACCGCTCCACCCATCCCTTCATTCAAACTGGGCAATTTTGGACACTGATTATCTTGTAACCTGTGTGCGTACGACATTAAATGCATGGGCTGTCTGGTAATTGACCAGGCAAAGACAGAGACGCCTGCCGCGTAATTGAGCGGCTCTCACAAGACTGAAAGGGTCCGAGAAACCCTGCTGCCCATTAGACCTGGCAGGGGGTCTCCTGTGCTTGTGGACTCTACCGTGAGGCCCATGCAGTGCCCAGCGCTTCAATGCAGGACTGACACCTTTCAGTAGCAAGAGACTGGGGGAGAGGTTCACACTGACACAGCTGCTGCCCTGAAGTGATATAATATGGATCTGTGCAGACTAGAAACGACATTTAAACATCCAACATTCAAACGTCAAACACGGTGTAATCCTCTTTCCTGAACGTGTTGTATCAGTTAAAGATAAGCCTACATTGGTTTTTAGGTTAAATTCAGGAAAACAACTTAATCTGTTGCAGCGATCATGTCTAAATATGTAGCTGAATATATTGCCACACCAGAGATGGAAAAAAAAGGCTTCATATTAACTGCAAAAGACGAAATTATGAAATGGACTTGTGCACTTTCTTCCACGCGTTAAGACACACACAGTGTGAGTCACACCTGTACAAGTTAAAGCTGTAGTGTGTAACTTTTAAATAGACAAACGTTAGCTCGCTACAGCTCTCTCAATGTTTCTCAGTACGACATTTGATTTTCAAATCATTCCAGCTTTGAAGCTTTTTGATTGATGTGTTTTCATACTAGCATAACAGCTATGCTAGTAAAGTGATTGGAAAGATGACGGTAAACGTTAGGGTTAAAGAATAAGCCCAAGTTAATCTGTAAGTGAGGTATATCAACTGTTAACAGACAATGGTTGGAATATGAACCTAGACCCATGCTCACCTGAGTAGTGGGGGTGGTAAATCTGATGTCACTTCCTGCCTCTTCAGCTGAAAATGCTAGAAACGCTAGCAGTGGTTTTGCTAGCAGAATGAAGTCACACAATTGCGCTTTAGACTAAGCTAATCTAAGATATACTAGCCTCTGCTATGCTCACCCTGTTTCTTAAGCACGTCAGGGAACTATGGTGGCCTTTGAGTGCCACAAAGGATGGTGTCCGTGTTCGTTTGAGTGGTAAGCATGTTGAGGCTGAAACACAAAACATGTTAGCGCAAGATGGCGGCCTCTGTAAGGCAAGGCTTTTTTTTGTCAAATTACATACAAAAGGCTCTTTCTGAGGCTTGAAGAAACAAAATATTTCTTTAAACTGTTATGCATGTATACTTATGGCTAGTACATTACATTTCTGCCAATAACCCCCTCAAAAAATGTAACATACTGGACCTTTAACCCTGAAAAGGTGCCAATTGTCCTGACAAATTCTGTTCACGCCACAAACTAGGAAAACACAGCACCCTGCTCATGTGCACCATGCTTTATATAATTTAAAAAAACAAAAAGAGGTAATAATCACTTACACAATACTTCATGTGTCTACAAAAGGCATCAGCCACTTTCCTCTTTTCTATGATCCCCATGCTGAGCTGTGAAATATACATTTATGGCCAATTAGTTTCCCTTCCATTTGACTTGTGCCATTTGAGCTCAGAACAGCCTCATCACTTCCACACCAGCGACTGTGGCTGTGTTCACATTCACCTGTACAAAGCTCCGGCTCCTGCTGCCCAGCCTACATCTGCATAGTTATAAATATGATAACAGTGTTGTCGCTTCCCTGAGATCTTTAGCAGGGCTGTGATTGTAAAATTTAAACAGCCGGGTATTAATAAATATGGTGTCAGAGAAAAAACACATTTATCAACAGAGGCTGATTCGTGACACCTCAGTGTCAGTGAATACAGACAAAAAATACAGGCAGAGGAAGAAAAAACCCCATTTCATTCTTTTATTTATTTCTAAACCACATGGTTTGCTCATCAACAAGTAAAGAAACCAAGAACCAGACAATTCAAGGAATAAAATACTGAATTTCTCAACATTACAACATTTAGGCCTCCACCAATGCAAAAAATACATGACAATGAAGGCACAAGTTTAAAGCTTCTAATGCAATACATTGACACAGTGAGATGATCAGGGCCCAAAGAAAGACAGTGCTCCGGACTGCTGCTTTTAATTCTTGGTGTTGGAGCTACCCTGCAAACGGTGGTGCTCCCTCAACCTGTGAAGCAAAACAAGAAGGCAATAAAACAACGAGTGGAAAACTGTATCGCGGTTAACGACATAATCGTTTAAATAGATGACCTTTTTGCTGTTTGGAGATGATTTGAAAGTGGTACAGAGAGTGCTAACCTGACAGCGTTGATCCTGATGAATCCAGAGGCGTCAACTGGGTCGTAGTCTCCTTGCACATCCATGCTGGAGTGAAAAGATAAGTAAGGAGAGAGGCAAAAATGCATAAATCAGAGGATGTACGAAAACAACAACTGCAGGTAACAGCAAGGAGTTCCTCTGGTAACAAAATGATTGAAATGTTTGGAGTAAACAGTGAAGTGAGAGACACGGAGCCTGATCTGCATCTGGAACAACTGGATCATTGATAATCTGCTCTTTTGGGAAACAGTTCCCTTCGATTTCCCCTTGAATGCTTTTCTTGATCATTGTTTGTCCTGAATAATGAAGAATCAATACCAGTGAATGACAAACACGCTTGTGTACACAACCACACAAAAGATGCACATAAACCACTTAAAAACAATCCCATCATATCAACTGTGAGCTAAGTGTCAGGAAGATTTCGTAATCTACTGTTTCTGTCTTTTATCCACGTTCTCTCAAACAGAAGTAAATCTATAACTTGTGCCGCTGCCTTCCTGCGTTATTAAGGCTTCTTGTTGTTGTCATCTCGCCTCAGTCCTTCGTGAAAGCAAGTGCCTCACAAAGAGTGTCCGTGTGCCGTGTAATTACAGCAGTTTCTACCTGCAGTGCTTAATACACTCCTCTCCATCGCCACAACACCCCCCAGCAGCCGACATACAGCTTGCTCTCATTCTTCAGAAGCACTTAGCAAAAGAGGAAATTGCCAACAAATGACGGGATAAACACTATAAAAAGAAAGAGCGACAACTAAATCATCAACTCTCAATACACGGCTCCCTACCTGGCTCCTGAACATGATTATGAATGAGTGGCTTCAGAGAAAAACGCACTCTCAGTGTGTGTGTGTGTGTGTGTGTGTGTCTGTAAGGACCTTCCTCACAAATTTTAAAGGGCTTTTGTACTTTGGTTTACTTTTACTTAGGTATAGGGGTCTATGTGGGTTTAGTTGTGATGGTTAATGTTAAGGGAATGCATTTGGTCGAGTGTGCTCACTGAGAACACTGTAAAAGAATGTGTTTGTGTGTTCTTTTAGGACCTTTTCTGGCATAAACACTGACCTTGTCAGGACCAGACGTCCACAACTTCTGAGGAACTGGTTAAGTTTTTAACAATTGTGGTTGGGTCAAGGTTCGGGTTAGACATTAATTGGTTACGGTTAAGGTTAGGCATAACGCTTTGTTTAGGCAGCTCAAGTCCCTAAAAGTATAGCTGTGCGAACCTGTGTGTGTATGTGTGTGTAAGCATGTGATATATTGTGTATTTCTTTAAGAAACCCTGCAGTCTAATTGAGAGTGGAGCCAGCAGACAGTGAGTAGGGTGACATTTCGCTCTCAGATGACGGTCTGTGTTACCACTGTGTTAATGACGCCGTTTACTGTTGCCTGTGGAGAGACAACAGGATGCCCAGTGTGTGTGTGTGTGTGTGTGTGTGTGTGTGTGTGTGTGTGTGTGTGTGTGTGTGTGTGAGATTCTGGCAGGTTTTCATGTTGTGGAAAATGTGAGACCGCTGCTTCCAGGTGTATCACTGTCAGTTACAAGTATAGTCTGTGACATGTCACTCACAGTCGTACAAGCCTAACGAAGCTGCACAGCTCACAACAACAGTTGTCTCCATTGACACGGTGCAAAGTTTTTGTGTCACTGTGCAGCGAGTGAATTGGAGACTTGGCTATAATGGGCTCCTTCATGCGACCATCTGTGCGTGGCCTCGAGGACTTTTTGCGACGCTGCAACTCTACACTTCTGCCGCTGCACTCGCGCGACGTCTGAGCAGAGGCGTGTGTCTCACGGAAGGTGAAGTTGTTTTGAAGTGGAAAAAAGAGTCTTTCATCATTAGTGACAGTTTCTAAGCAACTGGCTGAGAAAAATCATAATTTATCTTGAGTGACTCAACAGTTACAGGAACACAGGGAAAGATGATTGACAGACATAATACTCTGTTAAAGGAAGCATTCATTCTGCTCCTGATGTGCCTGCAGTCCACACAACCTCAGCTTTTTGAATCCTATAAAAATATTGGGGGCATAAAGATCAATATGTTTGTGCTCTGTGCAAATAATTAATAATTTGGAATAACATTTATTAATTAAGAGGTTTGTTAAACTCTCACACAGGAGCACAACTCGATCTTGAAATGTCTGACATTTATTGCAATAACTTACTGATATATTGACTAATTTTAAGATTATCATAACATTTTTGCTAATATTGCTATTATTTACAATATTGTTCAAAAGTCTGTGATTCCTTAGGAATGTCCTTATTTTTGAAGGAAAAGCACTTTTTTCAATGAATATAAAATTAAATGAATCAGAAATACACTCTACACATTGTTAATGTGGTAAACGACTATTCTAGCTGCAAACGTCTGGTTTTTAATTGAATATGTACATAGGTGTATAGAGGCCCATTTCCAGCAACCATCTCTCCAGTGTTCTAATGGTACATTGTGTTTGCTAATCGCGTTAGAAGGCTAACGGATGATTAGAAAACTCTTGAAAACCCTTGCGCAATTATGTTAAAAACAGTTTTGCTGGTTCTTTGACGAAAGGGCAAAATGATTATTTTGAATAAAAATGATTATTTCTAATCTCGTCAATGTCTTGACTATATTTTCTATTCATTTCGCAACTCTTTTTAATGGAATTTAAATGGAAAACAGAAAAAAATTGTATAGGTGACCCCAAACTTTTGAACAGTAGTGTATATTATTTGTGATACAGAGCTGAAACCCTCAGCTGGATGCAGATAATTTGTCTAAAATGAAAACATACTAAGACTGTATCATCTGTATATAAGTGAACTGTGTGAAACGTATCTCCTTGCATGTCTGTGGAATACTTAACAAGCATGACACCTTCACACTTTCCTCTAACAGGCCCAGTGAAATCACTTCCCTCCTCTGGCTGAAAATACCATTAGCTCTCTCACTCTGGGTGTCAGAGAGCGTGTGTCTGTGTGTGTGACTGAATTAAGATGGCATATGGAGGGGTTTCACATTGGTCAGTGCTGAGCCTGCCCACAGGGCATGAGGGGTCAGCCTCCTGAACAAACCCACTGTTACCACAGCTAAGAGGGCAGGGCTGGTGTGGTGGGAGTGGTTAGGGCCGCAGGCTGCCCTCCAGGGACTGAGCCTGACATTTCTCTGATGTCTTTGTGTGGCGGGCTCGGTTTAATATGTCTACGCGGAGGTCATAAGAGAAGTTGGGAGAGAGTCGACCGAACAACCGGCCGACTGGTGGACGTGTGGGATGGCGGCGCTGTGCCCAGAGCAGCCAAACACAGCTGTCAAGTAAGAACAAGCACACACTTTGATTAAGTGAGTCCTGGCAACACACACGCACATACACAAGTTTGTGCAGCTGTTCTTCTTCTGACACTGTATGGACTTCCATGGATTTGGACACCCAAACCAAAGCCTAACCTTAACCATGACCAGACAATACCTAACCTTTACCTCACCACAACTCACCTCTTAACTCTTACATTAACTAGAACTTTAGAAAGTCTCATTAGGACTAATAATCCTGACATTATGCCAGAAAATGCTCAAAAGAGGGAACATAAGAGATAAAGCATTTGTAAGGGCACTGTGAGGGCACTCATAGAGATAATGTAATACCTAGTCCCTTACCTGAACTTTAACTATCACAACTTAATGTCCTTTACCTAACCCTATCCTAAACCCAATTCTAACACTTACCCTAAAACCAAGTCTTCATCATCAAAAAGCCCTTTTGAGGGGCAACAGAATAACCCTAACCCAACCCGACACACAGAGTCTGGTTCCATGATTTAACCTCTAACCTCAACACACACACACACACACACACACACACACACACACACACACACACACACACACACACACACACACACACACACACACACACACACACACACACACACACACACACACACACACACACACACACACACACACACACACACACACACACACACACACACACACACACACACACACACACACACACACACACACACACACACACACACACACACACACACACACACACACACACCCTTCACGCACAGACCTTTAATTCCCATGAGGACCACTGGGTCAGCACTTTAACCTGAAAATAACTCAAGAGGAAACAAAAAAACAAGTTGACACAAACAAACACAACTTACCTGACTAATTCCTCATTGTACAGAGACTTGGGAGACTCTCGTCCCAGGATGTAGACCTGACCCTTGAAGACGGAGAGCTGCACTTTGCCCTCCACGTTCTCCTGGGACTTGGCTATGCAGTGTCGCACAAACTCACACTCTGGACTGTACCAGAACCCTGAGGCAAGAAAACACACAGGAACAATATAATGTATCACTTTTAAAAAAAAATCACAAATAAACAACAGTTCAATCTGTTCAGTTCAAGTAGTCAGCATTTGACAAAACTGGAGGAACTTAAAAGAACTCAGCTTGTGCGTTCCCCTCCTATGACTTCTTAAAATGTCTGATTTGTCTTCAAAACAAGAGACACATTATAAAAGACATTTGTTGTCCTATGAAGAACAATTCAAATTCTTACTCTGTAAGTCAGTAAAACATACAATACACAGAGTACAATGATACAATGAGTGAGGGAGAAGAACCCCGAGTTAACATCTAAAAACCTGATTTTAAAAAGTGAATACGTTGGTGGAGGCAGTAGATAAACTGTTCAAAGGCCTTTGTTCTAGGTGCAAACATAAGACAAATCCCTGATCAATGCTGTAACTGATCAAATGGCATATGAAAAAAGAGCTTATTTTATTATCATTATATTTTAATGTATTAACATTCATTCTTTTTAAATAATAATGAACGGACAATGGTAAATCACAGCATTTGCTAAGCAAGTTGAGGACGAGACATGTCCTTTGCAAATCTTCCATAAGGAGCTGGGTCCACATTGTTTTTAACAATTTATTTTGTTGTTGTTGTTTTTTACAGATATGAAATTCTGTGTGAGCTATGGTGTTGTTTCTGTTGCAGGTAAACTTCATACTCCCCTCGTCGTTTCTCTCATCGTGCAAATCAGTCTCGGAGACAGATGGGCTAAGTCGGTGTGTCTGTATACGTGCAGAGGTCAGACACACCCCACTCAGCAGGGGTTCTCTCCTCTCATCAGCGGTTGACCTCCACCTCGTCACCGGGGCCACGTTCAAAGACACAATTCTTCCCCGGCTTTTATTGCCTCTGATTCAGAAGTCGCTCTCACACACACACAAGCCCCCATTTTAGTTTAGAGGCAAAGAGATTTTGTGCTGTTGGAGTCAGTGTCACTTTAAGAGCTAAACTTTCACTCACTAAATCTTTATATTTAAATACACCACCATTCAAAAGTTTGGGATCACCTTTACAATTTTTTGGTGTTTTCCATTAAAAGTCACACTTTTATTCATCAAAAGAGTTGCAAAATGAATAGAAAATATAGTCAAGACATTGACAAGATTAGCAATAACATGTACATATTCCACTAAACTAGACGCTTGCAGCTAGAATAGTTGTTTACCACATTAACAATGTGGTAAACATGTGGAGTCTGATTCATTTAATGTTATATTCATTGAAAATAAGTGCTTTTCCTTCAAAAATAAGGACATTTCTAAGTGACCCCAAACTTTGGAACGGTAGTGTATCATTTAGTACACTTGTTATAATTTACTATTACTATTGGTTTAATTTTCAATGTTATTTATAAATCGCAGAAATCAAGAAAATATACAAGATACAGATATACATTTGATGATGAGCTCAATTGTTTGGTGCCCACACTTAAATAAATGTATCTTTTTTTTATTTTTACTGAACATTAATTTCTAATTAATGCAGCAATGTCGGCTGTTTACTTCCCACGTGTCAAACGCTCGCTGCATCAGACAAACTCCAACTGCTCAATCGTCTCTGATGAAAGATTGCTTGGATAGATAATGCAGTATTAATGCAAAACAGATGCAGGACAGGTGGACTGTTAAAAAAAATTAAGCCCCCACCACAAGCTGTCTGTTATTTATCTGCACAATTATTAAGGATTTAAACCTGCCACGGGTTTAATCTCTGCTCTGCGTTTGAAGGTAGCACCTCCATGCATGCGTGTGTGTGTGTGTGTGTATGTTTTTCGCTTCCTGTCTCTGGAGGGTATATCTGAAGTGGCCTAGTAGTCGGTCTCTAATGGCACTGATCCTATTATGTGGATGAAGGTGCAGGGGACTGGAGACCGAGCAGAAGGGAGGATTAAGACACCTGAGCCAAGAAAAGCTCATGCGCACACATGCAAACATACGCAACACATAAGCACACGTGTTCTTGTGCTCTTATGTAATAAAAGGCGCACGGTGACATTTTTAAAATACAAATGCCACGCAATTTGGCAAACGGATGATTTCAAATATTATTATTTAAATTAAATTAAACATAACAATATGTCAATTAAATAAATATCATATATTCTGGGGACTCACCATTGTAGATGAACTCAGAGAACTTGATGCCGAGTCCCTGTTTGATCCTCCGGACCTCTTTGTCCATGGTAAAGGTTTCGATGTCTAAATGAGCCTGTAACAGTATGGTGCCTCCTGGGGTTTCATAAATCCCTGACAAACACAGCAAAAAGTCAACAAATCAAATCGTTATTTACATAAATAGACATTACTGAAATCCTAGATATAATTTCCTTCACAGAAATACCTTCATTTTACTATAAATAGTGGTGCCGTCATCATCACTGGCCAATTATAGGAGCACAAACTCCAAGCCATATTTACCTAAACTAACTGCAAGCAAACAGCTCTATTAGCCATTAGCCGTGTGACAGGCAGGCTGTCACACAACATGGATGAGCCTGTCCTGGGTAAATGACGGAGTAGGAGGACCCTGCCAGCCTGGCGCCTGGACCAGGTCTCTCCCTACCCTGCAATTTACCCCCCTCTGGACACGAAGGGAGGGGTGAGAGGAGAAAAGATGAGGTAGATGACAGGAAAAATGAAGCTGTCACTCAAATGTCAACAAAAATGTGTGTGTGCGTGTGAGAGAGAGAGGGGGGCAGGGGAAAAACCTTCACAACAGCTCTGACAACACAAATAAGAGCTTTATCACTAATATTCTGTTTTATCGAAAGTGAAGTTGTCATATTTTCCTTTTACACATTGTTGCTGCTTCCTTCCGACTCCATAATCCTTCTCTGAATGTTTTTTTTAGTCTTAGCAGCACAACGCGACTCTGTATCACTCCAAATACGGCACCGGCACCGCTGCTGATCTGAAAATGGAGAAGCACTTACTACAGGGCTGGTGGCCAAAAAACAGAGCTTAGCTAATTGTCTAAAGCCTCAAAAGACGCCACCTGAGCCAGAACGGCTACTGGCTTTTTGATCCCGGGCCACAGAGGGCACGTAGGGACATTTCCGCTGGCTCTATCAGATAAATAAGTTAAAACTGCCCTCCAACACAACTTGGCTTAAGTGCTCCAAAAGAGAGTGAGCTTAACAGTGAGGAGCAACAATGAAATGCTATCTGGGTAAGCTCCAACTGTGGCAGTTTAGTTAAGCTTTAAGAGACAACGCCCCCTGTGGTTTTTGAGGTTTTAATCTTTAT
The DNA here is from genome assembly GCF_963457635.1 of Microchirus variegatus. Taxonomy (NCBI): domain Eukaryota; kingdom Metazoa; phylum Chordata; class Actinopteri; order Pleuronectiformes; family Soleidae; genus Microchirus; species Microchirus variegatus. The sequence goes on from NC_139817.1 coordinate 13,228,664, forward strand.
ACGGTTACTGCAGGTATGCTAACCATGCTGTAGGCCTGCAGGGGTTCAGGTCAGGAATTAATTCACCCTGAGCTGATCCTCTCTAACTGTTTGGTCAAGCTGTTAATGTAGTATAAACAAGCAACATGTAAATAAATGCAGATAAAAATCTTCTTAAGATATGGAAATAGATAAAAAAAAAGCAATTTTATCTGAATAAACAAGTGAATATATTAAACATGTTCTGCATTGTTTTTCTCCAAAGACAGCCAGTCTTGGGTTTGACAGCAGCAAACACGAAGGAGTCTGCGCGTCATTAAAAGAAGCAGCCGCTTCCGACGGCACCTCTGTCAGTGCCGTCACCTGTGCTCAGGTCAGAGGTTTGACAGCTCTGTGACAGGTGGGGAAATGTTTGTCTGCGGCACAGGGCGCCGAGTGTTTTGCCGCACAACATTCTCGACAAATCCATTTTCGATCCACTCCGCCTACCTGACCCGACACAAAATAAATATGACCCGACACAAATAAGTACGACATGTCACCATTCACTCCCTCCCTCCCCATCATCCATTGTGCTAACACGCCTGCCATCGCAGAGGCGACCAACATGTGCACTCGATGGCAGTTATTCAACCACTTGGACACCTTGTGCTCCACCTCCTCCCATGGCTTCAGTGGAGGAAAAAGCTTTGATCTTTTGTTCAGCAGAAGGGAGAGAAAAGTGGGCTTCCAATTTTCCAATTTCTACCTGCCAAGTTGCACCACAGCCACAGTCTGTTGGCAAGTCAATTTGCCAATCATAGCACATAGTGTCGTGGGTGGAAGAGGAGAGTGTGTGTGTGTGTGTGTGTGCATAACACAAGGCTATACAGCACATGGATCTTGTGTATTTGTGGAAATGCACATAAAGGAGCTTTTTAAGTTACCGGTTGTAACCAAAGATAAAGAAAGAAAAGCATCTCTATGCAACACACAAGCGTGTTCATCATCGTGTGTGTGTGTGTGTGTGTGTGTGTGTGTGTGTGTGTGTGTGTGTGTGTGTGTGTGTGAATCAAAGTAACTTCAGTGATTGCAGGTGAGCCAGAGTAAAAGTGTGTGCGTGTTTGCCGTTAAAGCCCACTTTTATGGAAGCAGAGAAGCAAGTGTGACTTAAAGCACTCAAGTAAAATATCCACAAATTATATGTAAGCTGCACACGACACGTCAAAAGGAAAGGTGTGTGAAAATTAAAACATTACAAATATGTCCATCTCGCTGCATTTACACTGTATATCGTTGTTAATGCAGGTGAAGTCAGTCTGTCACACGTCATTTGGCACAAATAGAACAAAAAAAGTGTCAAAAATTAAGACGGATTAATCATGTGTTTTCTTTTTTTTTTTTAATTCCTTACCTCTGGACTTCATGCCAATGAAACGGTTTTCCACAATGTCAATCCTGCCCACGCCATGTTTTCCTCTAAGAGAAAGACACACAGAGTAAATAAAACATTTTTTTTTTTTTTTTTAAATGTACTGTCAGTTACAGCATTTCTTCTCAAAAAGTATATTCTATAAACTTGTTTCCTTATTTGTCTATAAATCCCTCAAACATATCCCTAAAACAAGACTGTGACGCCTGTTTTCAAAGACGCAGCACTAAATTCACGGTAGCTGCCACATCAACTCTAAACTCCACGGTGATTTCCATTTTTTTTTAAAAAAGAAGAAGAGAACAAAACTTGTCATGGGAAACTCAAGGATTAAAAAAATAACACACACACACACACACACATTTGTGCCGCTATACTTTTAAGGACACTGCATTGACTTCCATTCATTCCGACAGCCTAAACAAAGTGTTAACCCTAAACAAAGTGTTAACCCTAAACTTAACCATAACCAATGAATGCTTAACCCTCAATTTAACCTAAGGACAATTCAAATCTTAGCCCTTAACTTAACTAGCTCTTCAGAAACGAGGTTCCGCTTTGTTAGGACCAGGTTTTGGTCCAGACAAGGTCAGTGTTTATGCCAGAAAAAGTGCTAAATTGATATATTCACACACAGTTTCCAGTTTTAAAATAAAGCTTTGTATAAATGAGCAAAAGGCACAGATAAAGGCTTACCCGATCTCATTAAGGAGTGAGAAGATCTCCAACGGAGTGCTCTTGGATACGTCTTCTTTCACTTTGGTCACCTTGACAGGAACTCCTGAAAGATCATGATGACACAGCAAGACAAAACTTTTTATTTATCTTTGTAAGCAGTGAAATTAAAGAAACGTCTTGGCTGACACAGGATTCAAAAGCAGACATTAAAAAAAGAATAAAATTTCACTTTGTGAAGGCCTAGATAAGTGGATTTTTTTGGAAACTAATTGAAACCGACTGAAAAAACCCCCACAACTATCCGACTATAGAGTTTACAAAATGTGCCGACAAGTGCTCATTATTATCTCCGTGAGTGAAATCAATAGTCGTCAGATAAAAGTGAGAACCATTACAAAAGGAGGTGGTGAGAAGGGCTAATAAATTCAAAGGCTCTGCTTATTTGAAGGCTGTGAAATTGTGGGCAGGCCTTTACCTAATTCAATTACACACGCAGCTTTGTTGCCGCTGCTCTCTTTAGCACTGGGATTTTTTTCTCTGTTGCCACTAAGTGTTTGTGTGTTCATGCGCATGTGCGAGAGACATTCATCGGCCATCGTCCTGTGATGATATTTTTAACACGCACACACGCGCACACACACACACACACACACACACACGCTTCCTCCCCAAAGCCACTTAAACCAAGTGCACATCAATCACTGTCATGGATCTGCTTATTCATAGCAGATCTTCAATGAGCAACACAGGCCAAAGGTGGACGCAGCAAACAAACAGAGTGTGTGTGCGTGCGTGTGTATCCATGTGTGTGGTGAGAATAGAATATAAGCTTTTGTATAATCTGTTTAAAGGGCTGTGCTTATAAATAATACTTTAATATTTGTAGGTTATGTCCAGATATATGAGTGTGTCTCACTATATCTTGATGTGAAGTTAAATTGGTTTTCTGAGCTCATGAAAACTTTCTTCTGAAATACGTCATTAAATTACAGTTCATTTTAGTTGGTTACATAGTGTACATATTTAGCGTTTTAATGTTTATTAAATTATATTTACATGTGCAAGACATATTATTTTCATAATAAATTAATCTGTCAATTATTGTCAGAATATGTAAAATAATAATAATTATTATTATTTTCAAAGATTTTTTTTCCTATGGAGAGATGAGAGCAGAAGAAACCAGAAAATATTCACATTTAAAGTGGCTGGAAAATCAGAAAGCTAGTTTTAATCATTGAAAAATCACTCAACACCGATGAATTGATGATCAAAATAGCTGAAGATTAATTTAATAATGGATTAATATTCGATTCATTGTATAATTGTTGCAGCCCAAGTGAGAAAAAAGGAAATTGCGCTTTAGATTAGGGAACACATATTCACCATTAACTAACATGCATATACGTAGCATACTAGCCCTTTATTAGTAATCATTAAGCACATATAATATGTTATTCTACATAACCTTATTCTACTTCTATACAACATGAATTAAGATTTTTCCTACATAAGGTGTTAATACGTGCTTAATATTTACTAATAAAGGGCTAGTATGCTACTTATATGCATATTAGTAAGCACCTAGTTGGTTAGGTTATATAATTTTATATCAAATTTGTCTAGTTTTTTATCAATATTTAATACATCATATTTCATTGAATTTGCCTCAATATCAGCCCTGCAGCCACCTCATAAACCAGAAAAAAAGACATCAAAGATGCAATAAAGACAAGACCATATAAAGTCTCATGTCATGATATTGATATAATATCAATATTTGCCAGCCCTGCTTTGCTTATATTACTCTACATCCTTCAGCGTGCTTGCAGTTGTCAGTCAAACAGCTTTGAAGAGAAGAGCCGCTCTCCTGGTCGCCTCTCACCCACTGTTTACAAAACCCCTGACATATGAAGGACTTGACAAATTTTCTTAGACAAGGGCTTTGTTGACGGGCCCAGGGAATTGTGGCGGCTCCCGTGGGAGAGAGAGAAAGTACCTCTCAGCGCAGGAGAGAGATCCGTATGAACGGTGCATTATTAAACCCCCCTCCCCTCCCTGATACCTAATAATTAGATTAAAAGTTCAAATAAATGACGGTAGAGTCTGAACGTGGGAGTGAAGGGGCTGGCCCTTGGTCCCTGCGCTCGCTCTTTTCCCCTCGCTCTCTCCATCGTGAGGGTTCCATCATGCGCTGAGAGGGCTCTCCCTTTTTTTTCCGCCCGAGATCCTTTTCTTCACTTTTTTCGCAGCCTAACAGTGCAGACAATGGGAGCGCAGACACAGTTGTAGGAAAAATTACTGCTTTACATTTTTCCTCTCTGTCTCCTTTTCCTCTCTACTTCTTTGGCATGAAAGGAGGGAGGGATGATATTTTTTCTTCTTTTTTTTAAAGAGGAAAAAAAGAGAAAGGGGAGAGGACTGGGGAATGGAGTGTTTGACGGGGGAAAAGGTTCATGTCGTTTAATATTCTTTTTTAATCAGTGAGAAAACTTTGGTGAGAAAGGCAGGGATAAAAAGGTGGGAGGGGGAATGAAATGAAACATTCTTGTGCTGATCTTGTGCTCAGAGGGAGGAGTAGGCTCAGGCCTTTGTGTGGACAACTAAAACATCTTTTGTCATAGGGAGCTCAATAAAGGCAAAGAATATGTGTGAAAATGGAGCGCAGGCATGCAGTGAACCCACAAAACCAGACTAGGCTTTACCACTGCATCACTGTTTTTTACAAAAGCATACCTTATTCACTCTGAAATGATGCCAGCCTGCTTGGTTTATAGTTAAACATTTTCTTTGGGGAGCTGGTAAAGTGATCTTGACACCGCGTCAGTGCAGATGCACCAGATGCACAGTGGACACTATAAAGGTATTTTATATATCTATATATATCTATATCTATATCTATAGATATAGATATAGATATATATCTATATATATAAGCTTTAACTATTCATGATCTTAAAAAATAATAAAAAAACAAAACAAAACAAAAACGAATTTTGTGTCTCTCATGTCACTGTTTTAGTTCATAAAGCCGTCCGTCAGGTCAACACCATCAGAGGAGCCTGTGTTTGTGATCTTCATTCACCGCCAGTGATCAGGGATGAAGGGACATCTGTGCAGTTTGCCCCAGGCCTGGATGTTTCTTGCCATTTTCACTTTGTGCAAACACATGACACTTTCCACTATTCAGCCTGGCCCTCGTGGCGATATATCTAATGATTCCCTACTCCCTCAGGCCTCAGTGTATTAGCTGGACTTAATGCTTCCGGCCTGTGTGTGTGTGTGTGTGCCCGGGGCAAACACGGCAGCTTTGGACTAAGTTATGCAGCGAGGGGTTAAGGATAAGTCTGGGTGGTCAGGAATGGTGATTAAGTGTAGCCGGGTCAACATTAGAGCTGTAGCCCTGTGGCTATGATCATCAATGTTAAGTGACATGAAGAAGCGTGGAGAAGAGTGGACACTGAGTGACGATGGACTTCCTCAAGTGATCATTCAGTTCATTGTGTTTTAAAAGAATTATGCAAAGTTAACTAAAACTTCTATTCCAATGTGCGTCACAGAGGCATTCTGTTTTTAAATGAAATCTGTTTTGCATTTATTTCTTTTAAAACAAAAATGTAAATTTAGTTTGATTTATCTTTTTCTCATTGATTTAAACCAACAAATACATTTCACAAATATCGCAGAGTAACACAGTAAGGAAAATGTTTCAACCTAAGTGAACATGTACAGCAGATTTTCAGAAATTTAAATCAAATCACTGATTTGACCTTTAGATTGACTGATTTTGAATAGACTTTTGTCATTCTATATATTCTGAACACCTACATTGTTCTTTTTATTGTGTTTTATCATTATCTGCAGCTTTAGACTGCTGTGGGTATTTATGTGTTAAGGGTTAGAACATTTAGGCTGCTTTATTACTGTGTTAAAAAGTATATACAGAGGCTATAACAATGTAGTTGAAGTGTCTTATTTCCTTTTTTTCCAGAACAGCCTATAGGCAATCTGTTGAAATTATTATTATTATTATTATTTTAATTTTCACCAACTATAATATAATATAATATAATATAATATAATACAAACACACCCGAGCAAAAAGTACTCAAAATGTGTGAAATTTGGAATGTCACGGTTCAAAGTTGGCTTGGCTCGTTTTATGAACAAAACTAAAAAGAAAAAAACTGTCTTGTTTTGTAACTTCTGCACAATTATCGCTATGAAAATAGATATAAAATTCATCATAACTTTGACTCAACGACACATGAGAAGACGGAAAAAAAGACATTTAGAAAAGCCTGAAGATGTGACCTATGAAAACACATACTCCCAGGATGTCCATATAAGGAGGTGTGTGTTATTCCCGCAGCAATTTACCAAGGGTTTACTGCCTGCGGCACGGATCTGTGCCACGTGAGCACTAAGGGTTAAATGTGTAGCGCCAACGGGCTTAAGGACTACAGATGGAAATTAGCCAGTGTCTACAATCTGGCACATTTACACCAAAATAAAAAAATAAAAAAAATTTATATGAGCAGTTGTGAGATTACAAACAGCTCGACAGAGGAATCAACAGGTGACACAAACCGTTCTTGAACTCGATCTCTAGCACATCTGGAGTGTTGGGAGAGTCTTTCGGGTCCTTGGTCATCAGATACAGGTCAGCAGGAGCGTAATTCTGAAAGAAGAACACACACATACACTCACTTTCTCAGTTTTGCACACTTGATATCCACCTGATGAATAACACACGACCTTTCCGAGACCTCATCAAAAGAGTAGCGCGGCGAGAGCGGGGACTATATTGTGTGAGGTGATAACGAACACTCGAGACGTGTGCGGATAGGAGAAAAGAGGGGATCATGCGTGAAGAAGGAGAAACCTGAAAATTCCATCAAGAGTAGAGAGTGAATACAACAAAAAAGAAAATCAATATTCCATTTTTCTCCTCTATTTGGTTTCATTTTCTCTGCGAGACCCTTCGCCGCAGGGGAAGGCAGTGGAAAGTGGTGTGCACCGAGAAGAAGAAAGGGAAAGGGCAAAAGAAAGAAATGACTCACATCCCCGTGAACACTAAACACTTGACAGGTCAAAATACACCTGATACTGTGTCAGCACCCATCAGAACAATATTAAGTCTTCAGTAATATTCTGCCCGTCTGCAAAAACCCCACAGTTTGTCATGTGGTGTCTGGGGGGGGGTTCTCTCTCCATGTATTTACCTCCTTTAATGTTCGACTTTTACAGCTTTGATTATTTGAATGAATTTTCCCTGCCATTTTACTTTGAAAAGACAAATTTTTAAAGTCGTCCCGGGTGACTGACAGATGCTGTTTTTTTCCACTTGGTGGGAGCCAGGTTTTTCAGCAAGTCATAGTTTGGACCTAAGAGAGCCTGACGCGTCCACCCAGCGATGGCACCCCTCCCGACAATTACATAGCATTAGGACAAGATGGTGGCCAATGTCTCCTCAGCTGAGGCAAATTGCAGGGGGACTATGCAAAATAACTACTGGGTGCATTTAAATGGAAAGCTTTACCAGACACTAAATCATCATACAATAACTAATCGGCATCCGCTCACCACCTGTCAGAGAGGAGGAAAAAAAAAAGAGGAGCGCATTCGCGTTCCTTCCTTTTAACTAAACACCAAAATTGACTGCGAAGGCGCACATACTGCCTCTCCTTCATTTTCTGCCTCAGAGAATTGAAAGATGCCAAATGAGAGTGGAGAGGGAGAGGGGTGAAAATAACGACCCTAAAAAGCCTTTTACTCTGATGGGGGACAGTCTGCATTTTAAATACAAAAAAAACAAAAACCAGTGTATCCTGTGATGTTACATGCTGCTGTAAACACGTGCATGTCTGTGACAACCTTCAAATAAAACTGGATATAGCAGGTGAACACCGACAGTGGACTTACAGGAATACTTCCCACTTTTTAAGCATTAATTCAAGGGCCAATTCAGCCTAAAAATATTTATTTTATAAAAAAAATCTAATTTCCAGTGATTTGGAAGTTGGGATTGAAAAAAACAAAATATCACTGAAAAAAATCTGACATCAATGTCACTTCCTGCAAAGAAAATAAAAGCCCTACTCCACCCTTTACCAGGTTTTTATCAGGTTTTATGTATCAAAGATCAGTAAAAAAAAAATAATAAAAAAAAATAGTTTCATCCAACTATAATAGTAAAAGTTTATTCTTCATTTGACTAAGTGGGTAGAAAACAGAGTGAAACCTTACTTAAAACAAGCAGCTCCCGAGCTCGCCTTTTGTTTGTTAAAACATAAAAAAAATAAAATTGTATCCACCAATCAAACACATTTTAAAGTAAAGCTGAACAATTGTGGATAAATATCTAATTGAAATGCGATTGCGATATGATTCGCGATATCAGAGGGAATGGTAATTTTTACATCATTATTCTCATTTTCGTTCAAAAAAACACATTGAAAAGGATTAACGTGTGATATTTGTGCAGCTCTGTAGAATAAGATTTGTAAAGCTCAAGACAATAATTAATCTAAAATGATATTTTGACACACATTTTGCCTTAAAATCGCGATTAATTGTTCAGCCCTATTTTAAAGTCATGCGTCCAACTGAGAAAAAAAAAGCTCACACACGCTCAGACTGACAAACAGTGGCTGCACAGAGAGAAAAAAAAGGGGAATACAGCAGTTTCCAGTGAGCGAGAGATCAATGCATTTCAATTCAAACCCCCTGCAGGTGGACCTGTCCCAAAGCCGTGGCCCTGAAAGAGAGGAAAAGGTAGAGATAGAGAAGGCGAGGGAAGGGGGGCAGGAGGTATTGGTGGCAAATGGGGCGTGAAGCACACCATCATGTAGCACAGAGCAGCTCCTTTAGCAGCTCCTTTGCTTCTTCCATATTGTTGTGCTAAACAAGGCCCATGCAGCAAAGGAGAGGGCTGACGCATGAACTTAAAGCAAGTAAATTTCTATCTTTCCACATATTAGTTGCCTCATTGGTTTTCAATCAAAGCCAACGGGGCCCAAAAAAAAAAGAAAAAGGCAGAGGTGGCAGGAGGGAGAGGGGGAGGAAGGGTGGGGAGGGTAGAGTTGAGAGGGTGATGGAAGAGAAACAAATGGTACAAATATTTTTGGCGCAATGTGTTGGAAGTGACGTTTAAATAACCATGTTTTCCAGTCTGTCCTGCTCTTTAAAATGCAAGCTGAGACGAGAATAAATGATATGCATGTGATGAGCTGGAGAGATATTTAAATTCTTAACATCCAGGGTAGTGGGGGTTTGGTTAATGTTAAACTCCCTTTGGATAAAGTGAATGACACCACACCACAGAGAGGTGAAGCCAGCGCGATGCCAGGACACAGGCAGCACCCGCCACAGCACCACAGGTCAGACCAATCAGACCTGAGGGCAGCAAAGGCACATGACAAACGCTGACCTCTTTGCTTCAAAGCACACATTCTCATGCATACATACACACACCTACAACACCACTTCCTTCCCCTGCAGGCAGCCTGCTCATCCATCTCTCGAGCCACCCAGCCATGCGACCGGCAGAAAACAAGTTTTCATTTCCTCTAGAGGTGAACGCCGGGCTTGGGCATTACGCTCCTTTTACTCCTGGTCAACACAAGCAGTGGCCCTCAATCGGCTCAGGGATCAAAAGAACAAGAGTGGGCCTGGGGAAGCCCGCAGATAGAAGCTATAATTAAGACAGAGGTGATGTTTTAATGACACAGGACGAGTGTCAGGGCTGCCTCAGGCTGGGCCCTGACTGCTCATGTGTGGATGGATGGAGAGAGAGAGGAAATGGGGACATCTAACAATTGGCATATTGGATGAGTCCAACAACCGGATAAATAGAGATAAATGTAAATTTCATGTTGCATGTATGAATTCAACCAAGCAAGATTAAACGACATAAGTACAGTTATGTGGCACAAATAAATGTGGCCCCATAATGCCAATCCTCACTGCCCTTCACTGGTTGACTTTGTTTTAGAATTTTAAGATTTTATTACATATATTTAAAGCTTTAAAGGGTCTTTTAATACCCCGTGAGCCTGATCTCTGTCTGAGACTCTATAGCTATTCTATTATTATTATTTTATTGTGGTAAAGGTGCTATATAAATGAAGTTATTCTTATAATTATATAAGAGATGCAAGGAAATGACAAATCACAAAATCAAAATGTTTCCAACTGTCACATTTGGCTGAATCTGACTTCTCCCAGTTATATTTGTGAATTAGGTTCAAAGTAATTATCACAACTAGAGCTGCAACTAACGATTATTTTCTCAATTAATCGATTAATTTGGTCCATAAAATGTAAAAAGACTTTGATCAGTGTTTGTCAAACCTGGAAATTATAATGTTCTCAAATGCCAAAATGATTCAGTTTTAATGATTTCTTTGTTATGTGGAGCAAAGAAACGAAGATAATATTCACATTTAAGAAGCTAAAACAATCAGAAATCTTGTCTTAATCATGAACCAAGCTTCAAACAGATTCATCGATTATCAAAACGGTTGATGATTAATTTAGTAATCTATTAATAATCGATTCATCAATTAATTGTTTCAGCTGTAATCACAACAACACTATATCCACATTTTTTAATTGGCAATTTCGACTTGAAATTAAAGACACAATATGTAACATTTCTGCTTGGGTCCTGCTTGAAATAAGCAGAGGAATTAAAAAACGGCCAGACTTAAGAAACTGAATCACAGTTAGTACATCATTATGATGATATACATGAATGGTACCGTTGGTTTTAATGAGTTCAAGGTTTAAATAAATGATTGGTTCAGGTGTACAGACATGAGAACATCTTGCTGAAGTTGGGTACACGTCTTCACACACACAGTTAATCACAGTTAATGCCACCAAATTGAAGTGAGTAAAAAAACAAAAAAAAACACCAGGCCATTGTGCCACAGGCACAAGGTTTCAGGATTATCAGGAAGGATACAGCAGTAATCATAGAGTAACCTGAACTCTGCTGAGTCTTATCTATAAGAGAACATATGAGCGACCATTTGGACATTTTCTAATCTCGCCGTGTTGAGCAGAGAGAGAGGCCATTGTACCACAGGTGGGGGGGGAGTTGGGGACTTTGAATAGTTGTGGTCTGCTCTGAGCCTTTAGGGCTGTAACAGGAGGAGTGAAAGAGGCTAATACAGAGGAGGAGATACTTAAAACAAGATGACCTCTTTCAGATGACCTTCTAGGTGGATCATAATCTGACATGTTTTTGAAATTCACTTTTTTTTTGCATTATTGATTGTTTTAGGTCAGGTATAATAATAGTAAATCGGCAGTATGTCATTTCTACCCAGTGTACAAATGCTTTGTTACTGTAATTAAATGCAAAATTTACATATCTATACTTACTTTATTTATATTTCTAGCAAATTCAACTCCAATGCATTTCACCTAACTATCTTTGCTACTTACTAGCAGATAAAATCATAAGAAGCTGCTTTATAGTTTTGCCATTCACACCCATTCACTCTCACATTCATAAAGCACATCACACATGTTCCATACTCATTCCCACGCTGCCAGCACAGCTGCCAGGAGCAACGTGGGGTCTTTCTTAAGGACACATATAGACTAGCTGAGCCGGGAATAGAACCGACAACCTTCCAATTGAACTCTTCCAAAACTTCAAAGAAGTACATTTTAAGTACAGTGAATGTAATATACTTTAAGACTTTTACATAAGTAATATTGAAAAGATGACATCAACTTCTACCAAAGTCTATTTCTGGTAAGATACTAACATACTTTTACTCAAATGTCACTTTTGGGTAAAAAAGGCCGTTTCTACCACTAGTTGTCTCTCAATCAGAACAATAACAGATGCCCTAGACTGATACCATGAGCAATGCAAAGTCATGTGAATTGTCGTCCTGGAAGAACTTTGGAGGCAGAACTGTGAGCCAGTGTCAATAAGCAGTCGTGACTCGCATGTACCGAGTCATCAGCTTCTCGTTTGCTTTGAATAGAGCAGAGTCAACAGAAGTTGAGAAATTTTCTTATGACGCAAATATTTTAAATTTTGCTCAAACACTACACAGTACAGGGTCACACGGTAGAAAAAGTGGCTAGCACTGTTGCCTTACAGCAAAAAGACCCAGTGTGATTTCGACATGGAGGTAACCAGAGGTCATAAAGACAAGTTCTCTAAAGCCTCCATTGTAATTTTTAACAAAAGTGGAGATTAAAAATGTGAATAGTGTCGCTAATGTTGCTGTGATATTTGCTTTTAAGCTAATTGACAAATAAAACTGGGAGAAGTCTAATTCTGCCATGTGTTATCTCGTGGTGTTTGAAAATTATTGCAGCTCATTCAAATTTCAAAACACCTTTTTGTGCTTGAGTTAATGTATTCACCGCTCTCCTGCCTTGAGTCCATAAATATTTAATTTTATTAGGGTTAGGGTTATTGAATTGATTCAATATCGGAGTAAATGGGCCTACACAAAACCTTTGAATTAAATCGGTTTTACAATACAGTCATCGTACACTGCTATGATACCATGAGCAGGTTCTTCTCATTCTTCACAAAACATTTCTCAACAGGCCAATAAAGGTGTGGGAAATGGAGAGAGAGAGATAGAGGTCTGTGAGTTACAGTGGCCCTGCCCCTGCATCACCACTCTAGCAGCGCGGGACCTCTCGCCTCCCTGTGATACTCTTTCCATTGGGGACTCATCTGTCTGGCGCACTGTCTTTGTACTTTACTGTTACTGGTGACATTTTGGTGTCACGGTGTCACGATGAAATGGCTCCCCTCCCACGTCGCAGCCCGCGGCAGCACAACTAGCGGGACAATAAAGTCCCAAGGAGTTGGGGCTGGAACCCAGGAGGCCCCAGCTGGGCGCAACGCCCTAACCCTTCCCCCCTCCCCGGCTCCCATGAAATCGGGAATTAGTCGAAGCGTTGCTGACGACAAGTCAGTGTCTGTGTGTCCCGGGCTATTCCCAGGGCCTGGCAAAGACCCGGAGTAAGGAGAGACACAGAAACAGACACAGTGACCAAGGGATGGGAGCTTTGGGGGTCACTGGGGGCAACCTGTATGTACTGCTTTGACCTGCGACCTCAGCAGAGATCAAACCCCTTCTCACCCCTGCCACTGTGGGAGAGAGAATCATCGCTTGTGTGTGCTGGCATGGGTCAGGGGAAGGGACAGTGGGCTTACTGCCGTGTTATTTTTTACAGTCATTCCAGGATAAAAAAAAAAGTAATGTTTTCTCTATTGTCTGCAGGGTGAGTTGAAAGGACAGCAAATATTGAGTGTGCGTGGGAAGAGATTATTAAATATATACTCAGTAACAACACATACCACTGTCTCTCACATCTCAAAGTCACTTTTGAGCTTTCACCTGTACAAATGTAACACGTTTCGAGTAATAATGATGCCAGTGATGGGGTACCTGGGGTTTTCGGGTTTTTCAATGTATGGTCACATGAGGTACTGACACATTATCGACACACGCACTCACAGTGAAATGTCTGCCAGCAGGGACAGAAGAGATAAAATCTACTTTTTTAATTTAAGACATCTCAAAAATACGTTCACAGCCGTTTTCTGCTGGAAACTGAGGTATATGAACTGCTTATTTCAGCTTGCAGGGACACAGAAGCTGCTGCTGTCTACTGCTGCCATGTATGGTAGGTTTGTGTCACTATGACAATAAAAACCAAACAAAGGATTTCAAACACCGAAGTCACAAAATAACACGTGAACTTACAAATGAAGACAACAGTGTGTTAACAGCTCCTTGGTGCCGATTTTTTCCAACAAACTTTGGGGCAGGAAGTGAGCAGTTTACAAATGTCAAACTGGAAGAGGCTGTTTAACAAAAGCAGGAGTGTGTCTTAACAGGTAAGCCTTTCATGAAGTAAAATTGTCCTTGTCCCTGCTGGTGACCACCCATGTCCAGTTAACAGGAGGTTCCATGAGACTACACACTCAGCAAAGTCATTGTTGATTAAATAATAGTAACTCATACATCCACTAACCTGAACGATCCTCATAAACTACCTCGATAAGATGTAAATACAGTACAGCTGAGTGGAATGAGTAAATAAGCATTCAAGGGAAACTTGTCAAGGTCTTATGTATTAGTGTTGAAGTGGGGCTCTTTCATTCTAATGTGATTTGGTGTGATTGTGAACTGGTCTTACCTTGGGATTCTCGAGGATGCCTGACTCGTAGCTGTGTGGACATACAGTTGAGAGAATTATCATCCTTCTGAATTCTCATTAAAATATAAAGATTGACACTGACACTGAACCTAAGAGACACCGGTTCTGCTCACCTTATATGCATCAAGTTGGCGTCCATGCTCCACGGTGCTCGAGGGGTCACGGGCACAGGAATGCCATGTTTCTACAGAGCGGCAGAGGAAGTTGTTCAGTTGCTATAATATGTATTATTTCCCCTATTATTCAAAGATGCTGATCAAAGTTGTGATAGCAGAAGGACCATCGGCTGAATTATGACACACTGTCTGTCAACAAGAACTTCACAAACCAGCTAAGCTGTTGAATGAAACATCATGAGCCCCCTCTAGTGGGCAAAACCAGTCTGAACTCCCATCTGATGGGATAAAGCAAACAAACAGTCAGGGTACGTGTGGTCTAAAAATTATTTTTAAATGCAAAATTCGGTAACACTTAATATTAGGGAACACATATTCACCATCAACTAAGTGCTTACTAATATGCATACAAGGAGCATACTAGCCTTTTATTAGTAAATATTAAGCACATATTAACACCATATGTATGAAAAATCTTAATTCATGTCGTAGTAGAGGTAGAATAAGGTTATATAGAATAAGGTGTTAAAACGTGCTTAATGATTACTAATAAAGGGCTAGTATGCTACTTATATATGTTAGTAAGCACCTAGTTAATGGTGAATGTGTTCCCTAATCTAAAGTGTAACCCAAAATTCAATTACAGATAAAGTGAAGGATGTGATAACTGATATTCAGTATACACATGAGTGCTTGTTTTCAATGTTCTTTTGTAAGCACATATGGAAAAGAGAAGGCTTTAAAGACCCCTGCAGAGAAATTGTGTTAAATAACACAAGAGGCACAAAGAATGTCGATACAGAACAAGAAAATAAAAACTAAGCAAAAACCATAAATCAAAATTAAAGCTCAAGCTCATATACGGCACATGCGAGTATTCAATGAGTAAAGCAAAAATCCATAAAGCTGTATGTGTCCTTATTGTTCTACCTGCCACTTTATTAGGTACACCTGGCACATGGCAGCAACTCAGCCCATTTGGCCAAGTAGATAATGGGCAAGACGACAAGCTAATGTTGAAACTGAGCAGGAGAAAGCGAAATAAATAAGATGTATGAACATGGAATGGTTGTTTGTCTCAGACAGGCTGGTCTGAGTAATTAAAAAACTGCTGTTTCTGCTAGGATTTTCACACACAGCCATCTTTAAGGCTTAATTTGAGAAAGCCTCGTTGGTGCCAGAGGTCAGAGAGCGTCTTCTGTATCTCATTCAGTGGTCAGAGAGTTTATGTCAATAAAATGTGATAAAAGAAAATGCAACAAACTGACGTTATTGACTTTTGTTGCTCATTACTTCACAGGTGCCTGTTACCTGTGCATATTCCATCAGGTCTGTTCTTCCCTGGAAGCGATTGTAGAATTCAGGGATCCTCCACGGCGCGATGATCTGAAGGCAACGAAAAGCAATTTTACAATTTGAACAGAAACAGAGTAATAAAAAAAGAGAGAGAAAACAAAAAGTCTGAAAAAAATGGAGCATAAAATAAACATTTACTCCAAACTCATTAAAAAAATGTTCAGTTCAGAAACAATGAGCGGCATGTTAATGTGGTTAGTAGTATGTTGAGTAATCCAAAAAGCAAACTTACCTTCACCTCAGGGTACAGGGCGTAGCACGTGAGCTCAAAACGAATCTGGTCATTTCCCTAAAAAAACACAAAAGAAAGTCTTAAAGACTTATTGCATAAAGTCTTATTGCACTGTTCCTGTTCAACTAAACCACTCAATAAATTAGAAGCAATAACTCAGAGCCGGTTGAAGATGATTATGAGATAAAACTGGAGGTTAGAGCTAAATCATTTGGTTAAAAATATACAACTATTGCAACTAAATCTCAGTAAAGCTTCAGTTCAGTAATTGCAGCAAAAATGGGAATTTAAATACACGTTCCTCGTTTCCAACATGTTTGTGTTGCACCTTCGGAACGCAGAACAATTGAAAAATAGAGCAATTAATTGCCATTTTAATTGTGATTTTGTTCATTGCATTGTTTGAAACTACACTTTTCAAATAAAAACTGATGTATTCTTCAGCCCCACTTACAATGTGGTGTTTGTCTCCACCTACAGGCAAAATATGGACTCACACATTTTAACCGTTAGTTAACAGTCAACTGTAAAGTGTTTGAATAACAAAAGTTATAATATTTTATAATGAAGATGATTATATGATTTTTTTTTTTATTCAATCACATAGAATGATAAACAACTTTCAGTTTGTAAGTGTCATATTACTGAAAGCATGTAATAATCTAATCTAATCTAATAATAATCTAATATGATATAATATAATAATAGGTAATGCAATAATAATAATAACTCTGTTCAACAAACTAGCAACTAGCTGGTTCCTTCAGAATGGACAGCGGGGCTGCATGATCTTTTGTTCTAAAAACAAAGAAGGGCCAGTGAATGCAGCCTCCCACCGAGTGAATTCTGACCTTTTGAACGAACGCTGCGAGAGTTAAAATCAGTTCGGTCAGAGTGAACGTGTGAGAACTGCCAGTCTTGACGTTTAAAGACCATTTAGGAAGTGAATTTTCAAGCTTTACTTAAGTTCATACACGACGGGCTAAACTTCAGGATAAAAAAAAAATATATCCCCTGTTCTCACAATCTGTCCCTGGACGTCATTTCGAGCTACTGTCAATCACTCACTCACTCACTCACTCTCTGCAGCTCTGCTCAGTGTACATGACTCTTTACTCAGCTGCAACATTAAACATTTCTACTTTAGTGTCTACATTTTTCACGTTTCTATACGCACTGACTTTGGTTGCGCAACATGATGTTGTTAAATGATGACAAAGCTTTTTATTTCATGGTCAGTTGAGGATACAGGAAATCCGATGCCTGATGTATGCAGTCCTTGGTTTGTTTTTCATTCCCACTTTCTGTAGTTCACAACTCACAAGTTTCCCATTTGTTCTTCGTGTTCATAGTTATAGTTAAACAAAAAGGAAGCTAAAATTCAACGGCAGCTAATTTTAGGCATTCGGCACACAAAAAAAGTCAACTAAGTTTTCATGCAACTAGTTTGAGGATTTTTATGAAAAAAATGTTGTGCTGCTTATTGGTAGAGTTTAAGCCACATGTGAGATTCATATAGAAGACTTTCTCTGCATGTCTCCATGTACTATTTGGTAAAGATATGTTCTCCTTTGAATTAATAGTTTTGAATATACATGCTGTCTATTATAGATAAAAGTAAGTACAGTGTTCTAATGGTACATTGTGTTTGCTAATCGCGTTAGAAGGCTATTGGATGATTAAAAACCCTTGAAAACCCTTGTGCAAGTATGTTAGCACAGCTGAAAACTGTTTTGCTGGTTCTTCTTATTATTTAATAGAACTTGTTAAACTGACAACTGTGTTTTTCAACCTTTTCCCAGTCGTTAATTTATTGTCCATTTTCAAAATCACAATAAATATTTAAATAAAGACTGTAGCGCTGTTTGAATTTATGGTAATGACATAATTTAGAAATACTAGAATTCCGGCTATTTTTTATTCAATCCATTTTGTCTCCAGGGGCAGCAGATTGCTGACCAACTGTTGTTCTTTGGTTGAAAAAGGTTAATGTTCAACCCTGATAACACATGGCCTGAATTCTAATTTTCAGTCTATGGACAGAGGCTTGTTAACTAAAATAGCTAAAGTAGATGGGATCCCGTCAACTCAGACACACTAAATGTAACTATCAATACAATAATGTAAAAATTATTAATGTAAAGGTCATGTCATGAAGTCCAGGCTTCTTCCTGTGTCTGATTTACCTTTCCTGTGGCACCATGGGAGACGAACTGGGCGCCCTCCCTGCGCGCAATTTCAACCTGAGTGCGAGCAATGCAGGGACGTGCTATGGAAGTGCCCAGCAGGTACCGGTCCTCATACACAGCGTTGGCCTGGACCGCGGGCCAGATGAAGTCTTCAACAAACTCTGCACGCAGGTCTTCAATGAAAACCTAAAAAAGGAACACAGGACACGGAGCTTTTGGGTAAGTCTTTGTGGACTTATTTTTTACATATTTTCCCTCTAGGAAAAGATAACCAACGCTTATCTGCGACTCATAAGCATGTGATATGAAAGCCAGAGATGTGTCTTTGTTTGTTTGACTACATTATACTAATCTTACATTGTACTTTGAGAATATTGAAAATACTTTGTACCAAAGTAACCAATTTCTCAACCGCAATATTGAAATTACTTGTATTACTAAATAAGTGTAAAACATGACAAATGATTGATAAAGTTCATAAATAATATTCTAACAGCTCAGGTCTGTTAAAGTACAATAGTCTCATAGTCATCCATTGCAGTACATTTCATCATTTTATCATCCTCACCTTTTTTGCACCAAGGTTTTCTGCCTTTTTCCGAGCCGCGTCAAAATCTTCATCTTGCCCGATGTTGGCCTGAGAAACAGACACGTAATATCACATATCAGTTATGTCATGAGTCCTGCAGGTGCTTCAGCTTCCACTTGTGGGAGAGAACAAAGCTCCTGCATGTATAAATTTGACGGCAGACAGGTTGTTAAGAGTTAATTCTGACAATTGGCTATCTTGTAATTCAGGTCACGCTGGTGGAGGAGATGCAACAACCTCCTCACAGCTGAAACCAGCTGTGGACACCACTGAAAGGCTGGAGGAGCTGCCTGAGCTCGACACACAACGATCGTTACATGATGCTAATGTAGAAATAAAGCTTACTGCATTGTAGATACACACAATTATTAATGCAGCATCTTTGTTGTTATTGATGTTATTTTCTTCAGTAGTTAGCTGTGGGAGACTGGAGTTGCTTGAGTTGAGTTAAAGACATTTCACCTCTCATCCAAGAGGCTTTTCACTTCTGACTAACTAGTGAGAAGAACCAGGTATTTATCCTCCTGAGGCTGATACTGGTCTTGAGAGTCGTTAATGTCGCTTTTCCACTACACGGTCCCATCATAACTCGACTCGACAGGGTGTGGTTGCTTTTCCATTACCAAGTAGTACCTCCTCAACATGGACGGGGTCATCACTGCATGGCTGCATGAAACTGCCATAACTTAATTCACAAACTAGTAACTATAGTGACTTGTAAAGCAGTTATTTTCAATGTACCGAATCATTAGGATCAGTTCATTAAAAAGATTAGTTAAGTACTTCCTGCATGACCAGAGCACAGACTCCATCTGTCACAGCGACAGGGTGTGTGATGTGGCTTGTCGCTCGCAGCGCTGTTGCTAAATACACAAGACTCCAAGGTGAACTCTGACAGCTTTTTACAAAAAAAATGTTCCTGCCTCCAAGGTAGTTTAAACAAACAGGAGCTCAATGTTCCATGATGTCTCTTGTTCTGACAAACAACACCTCAGACCAAAGCAGTGACCCAGTGACCATCACACCCCCCCACCCCACACACACACACACACAAAACCACAGGACACAAGGAATTCTGCCAGCAGTGCAGTTGTGAATTGGCCCACTGCCTGAATTACTAATCCTTCTATTTTTACTAGCATTAAAAAGCCAAATCCTGTTCAGGCAGGAGTGTGTAGACCTTTGTCAGGAGAACGAGCAGCAGAAGCTCTCACATGGCTGAACGCTTCACTACAGTGAATCGTAAAACTTCAACGATGTGTGAAGTGCAAAGAAAAGAGCAGTTTCCTGTCTAGTACCACCACAAATGCTTGTGGAGCCCTCACCAAGAAGGCGATGACATCGTATCCTTGTTCCTGCAGCCAAACGAGAATACAAGACGTGTCCAGTCCACCGCTGTAAGCTAGAACCACTGTTCCTTTAGACATGATGATGATGATGATGAGGGCTGAAACAGAAATTTGAGACACAGCAGGGAAGGTAAATCAGTTACTCTAACCATGACAGAGAGGGGATATTAACGCATAACTGTACAGTATTACAAAAACCCCTGTTATGCAATAATATGATAAAAGTCTGATTTATTATGTACATGGTTTAAAAATAATAAAACCCTCATTCATTTTCTCATTCTACTGCTGCAGATAATTAATCATTTAGTTAACCAATAGGAAAAGTACACGTGAGCATCTGCTGCATACACTTCAAAACTTTTGAGTGCTGAGTAGAATAAAATTTGTGTATGTAAACATGCTTTTTTTTTTACACTTATATCCAATCTTCGGGACAATAAATTACATTACAGGTTAACCACTGGAGCTGTGCCTGAGGTTTTCTTTCACAACAAAAAAGACGTTTTAAAAAAACATTTTCCATCCTAAGAAACTGGGCAATAAAATAAATGGCACACAATTATTTGTCACAATATATATTTGTTTTCTTCATTTGTTTTTGATATTTTGCCTCAGGACTATTGACATTTCTGTCACACTTAATATACACCATATCAGACATTTCCTCCTGATAGATAGATAGATAGATAGATAGCTAGATAGCTAGATAGATAGCTAGATAGCTAGATAGATAGATAGATAGATAGATAGATAGATAGATAGATAGATAGATAGATAGATAGATAGACAGATAGATAGATAGATAGATAGATGCTAGTTTTGTGCTAAAAAGGTAAGTAACAAAACCACCAACATTCAGGTACAACGCAATTTGCATATAGCGCAAAAAGGTTACAGTTACAGTACCACCAACATTTGGGTATAACAATCACAATTGGCTCTTACAAAATTAGAGGTAACAATATAAACAACATTAAGGTGCAATTGCCACAATAGGCCATTTTGCAGAAATATAAGTAACAGTACCAATAATGGGCTCATAGTGCAAAATATTCTGGTACATACATAGGCTGCCTATAATTACAGCTGTACTAGTATTTGACAAAAAGGGACGCAAAGTGTCACAAAGTGCCAGAAATAGGTGAAGCTAGGGTGTTGTTGGCTTTTTTAATAATACATTAATTATTTATGGGTTAATGAGCCCCAGGCCGGTCCAAATTGCTTGAAGAACCGGATCTGGCCCCCGGGCCTTAAGTTGAATAACCTTGGCCTAAGACTTCTGCACAGGACTGTATATCTTCTATATTGTTTTCTACCTTTTCTTCAGATTTTTCTTCATTTTTCTTCTCCTGCACTGAGTCAATAATGAAGCCTGAACTGTTTTTTTTTTATTATTCTATTATATCAAATAATGATTTTGTCACTAAATATGTGCTTTAACCTCTAAGACAGATATATATTAGTGACTTATCTCCATCACTTGGCACCCAAAAAAACCAACATGGTGACTGTAAACCTTGAGTCCTTGTGTGACCACGGGAGCAACGACACCGACACAAAACCACGAGGTGAAGGGTTTCCACTTACCTCACGGTGGTTTTCTTTTCCCACGGGGAACAGCTATGTGATATATAAGTGTTTCTGTTCTGAGAAACGTTGGTGTTTCGACGTCCTGTCGGTGACCAGCAGCAGCAGCAGGAGAGAGAGGAAGAAGCAGAGGAAGAGAGAGCTGTGTCCTCGCGCCGCTGTGGAATCACGATGTGAATCCTCCGGTTTAAACCGAACCCAGGTCACGTGACGTCACTCTCGCCGTACCCATAGGCTGACACCATGACTGACACTGACACGAGCAGAACCGGCTCCTCCTCCGTCCTCACACACAAATGTATACAGCAGAGAGAAACGTGTCGTCATGATGATGTAATATGTCCCCCCCCACACTGGTTATAAAGACATGATAAGTGAATATCAGTTTACCGTGCACTCACACTTTAGCAAGCACTGCAGCATATGTTACAGCTAAAAATAGACAGTGGTCTGACACTAATGGGTTCTTCCAGTTGCCAGGTTACATTCAGCACTTTAACATGAAGTTAGACTGTTAATGGGTTAAAATATGCAATTGTGAGGATTGCCCACAGTTAAACTGTTTTTTTTTCTTTCTTTAATTTGTTCTAAATTCATCTTTATGGGCAGGGTTTGAATTATAATCTGATCTTCTTATAACTGACGTCAAACTAAGACGTGAGGTAATTATACTCTTTACATTACGGTGGCCCCTGAAGTGCTAATCACCAACCCAAATAGGAAAACACAACAGAAACTGACTAACTAACTAGCTAACTAGCATTAACTGAAAACACTAAAGCATTAAATGTAAACACAACAACATACATCGAAACACAGCGACATTAACTGAAAACACAACAGAGTTAGCTGAAAACACAACGACAAAAGCAGAAAACACATTAACCTAAACACTAAAGTCTTGTGGAATGTTCAATTAACAATCGTGCAGATCAGGGCACTGGTGTAAAAATAGGGCTGAAAATAAATAAATAAAATAAACGTGCTTATTTTATATATCATTTATGCCAAATGGAAGTAATTTCACATACATCTCACACATTAGATGTTTAACTTAAGATTGTACACAAACACATCCACACTGTCAGCTTGTTTAGTTGGAGACACAAATATGTCCTCCAACAACATCATCAGAATGAAGAACATTTTGAATTTGACTTTAGTGTGTTGCTTGAAGCAATCAAGAGAATAACATGTGAGATATTTATTTATTATATATCATTGTATTTATTTATTAACAAATATGTATTCACATATACGTTCCATCCTGAAATCATGTATTTTCAAAAGCATTTGCTCAATAATACACCATTATATTTGTACTCAACTTGATTCCGCATTGAGATGATTTTGCCTTATTTTAATTTAGCCAACACAAGCAAATCCTCCAGGTGTGCCACATGTCGAGCAATATTTAATGTGTCTTAATTTCCGAGGCTCAACTCATTTTGATTCACAAGTAAAAAATCAAGCTTAAGCGGAAGTGAGATTTCTCCAAAATATCATCATGTCATGTAAGGATCAGACACTGCCTGTTCTGCAAACTGAAAACCACTGGCTTGCAGCCACCAATAAGTCTCTGTAAACAATTTCAGTTTCTTTTTTTACATTTAACATGTGCAATATGCAATGAAATAACTGTTAGCACCGTATTTCAGAGAGAACACAAAAAGAAAACTAACAAGTCTTGAAGCAGAACTGTATTCCTCAATAATCACCACAGGTTTGATCATTAATTTCTCAGATTGATTTACCAAAGACTTTCTCTTCTGCTACAAAAAAAAAAAAAATCAGTGCCTTCCAAGTCTCTCCAGCTGCAAAGGTGTAATCTGATTTTAAAGTCAAACCTGATTCGATCAGTCCAGAAACAGCCAGACACCTGTCCATCGTTGGCTGCAGCTTAAAACATAATGAAGTTAGAGTTATGTGAATATGACAAGAAGTGTTTATTTTCAGCAAGTAGCCGTACAAATAACACGCCAAACCTTTTTCTTCTTTTTTTTAAGCCATGGCAACAATCAAAAGACACAAAAATCTTCAGATTTGTACATACGGATTGTATCACTATGAAAATGCAACTTCTACTGCATTTGTCCATTGGAGGTCAGTGTTTTCCGAGTCTCTGACCGAAATAAATACGAGTGCTGTCAGCAGAGGTTCCCTGCAGCACCTTGAATGAGACAGTGACTTTGTTATATATATATTTTTTTTATTTTTATTCTTTTGCCATGAACTTTCAAAATCAAAAAAACAAATGTTGATCAAAAATACAATATAAACTTCTGAAAATTAATACACTGAATATTTCTTAAGTTTTCATACACAGGGCAAAAAAACAAAAACAGAACACGTACAAGTTCACGTGACTAGTGACTCTGCTTCGTACTTGCTTTTCCAGAGAGCAGAAATATGGCGCTTCACAAACATTAAGCCTCCCCCCTACGATCACCCATGAAATACAAGTCTCTAGTTTAGGCATTTTGTCAAAGACGTACAGTACAAAGTGCCCAATAACAAGTCCTGGAGCTAACAACGGTGTTGAAATTATCAATCAAGCACGACTGCAATCCACCACTATACAATGTACATACACCTCCCCCCACCCCTAATTCAGCTCCACATGAACAAGAGTTGGTTGAGACGGTAGGTGTACATGTAATGAATTGATCAGAGAGGAGAAAAAAAAAAAGTGGGGATAAAACCTCGAAAGTCAACGCGAGTGCCTGGGATTTCAGAATCAACCTGGTGACTGAGTCTCAGACACTTCCAACAGTCCAACGACAGAAAGATCAGCATCCATGGGGCGACCCACACTGCTGCACCCTCTCCACTGGGCCAGTTTTATCCAGAACATTTGAAAATTCAATCTATGATAATGTATGGCGGCATAACACCCATAAAACACAATACATCATTTTCAACCATCTTCTGAACACGACATCTTCTCTTCCACTTATCTATTAAATCTGTTTGAATTACATTAGCTTTTTCATGGTTTTCTTATAAAAAAAAAAGAGGCATCATCTTGACCAACAATAAAATAAAAACAGTAGG
Source organism: Microchirus variegatus (assembly GCF_963457635.1). Taxonomy (NCBI): domain Eukaryota; kingdom Metazoa; phylum Chordata; class Actinopteri; order Pleuronectiformes; family Soleidae; genus Microchirus; species Microchirus variegatus. Next base: position 13,253,423 of record NC_139817.1, read on the forward strand.
TTGTTGGAAAACAGACAAAAAAAGAGAGATGGTGTCTGCGGATTCTGTCAAAAAATAAAATAAACTAGAAAAACAACTGTGTACCCTGGTGGTGGGAAACTGGAGGAGAGGGAGGGTCTTTGTGTCCCGGTCTTGGGGGGAAGTTAGTGGTGCTGAGAAATCCTCTCATCTTATCCCCCTCATGCCTATTACCACTCTTTCTTTTTCTCGTCCATGGACACTCCACCAGGCCCGAGCGCCACCACCAACAGCAGGCCACCGATGACAGAGGTGGTCTGGAAGAAGTCATACTTAAGAAAGTCGTGCATGGGCTTGTAGGCGGGGATGGTCCAGAAAGCATTGAAGTAGACGTTGATGGTCAGGAGCCACACAACCAGGGTCAGTGCTGCCAGCTTGGTTTTGAAGCCGACGGCCACCAAGATGATGAGAGCAGTCCCCACCATGTTCTGCAGGATCTGCAGAAGAACATAAAGATAAGGGTTAACAATTAAGGTAACAATAATGAACTTTAAACAAAGAACAAACTAGAGACAATTAAGGTTTCGTAATTAATTAAATATCACAATAATTGTCTTTTGTCAATGAGTATCAATTCATTCATTCATCTTCTACCGCTTCATCCTCCACATGAGGGTCATGGGGGTTGCTGGTGCCAATCCCTGCTGACTGAGGGCAAAAGGCAGGGTACACCCTGAACAGGTCACCAGCCCATCACAGGGTCACAGAGATAAACAACCATCCACTCCCACAGTCAATTTAGAGTGTGTAATTTGCCTAATGGACTGTAGGAGGAAACCAGAGAACCAGGAGAAAACCATGACTATCAGTGACATGCAAAATAAAAAAAATAAAAAACCTTAAAGAAATGAAAATTAACAAAAATCATAAAAAGTTCTTTAATTTAATTGCCTACAGCCTTTTTATCTGTAACATTGTGTTTTCTTCATCAGGTCTCCCTTTAGTAATCTCAAAGGGAGTTTCCTGATTTGATCAAAGGTAAAAAAAAAAAAAAAAAAATTTAAAATGTAGATGTTGTAGCCCAACAACAGGAGATCACACAGCTGGCCGTTTTCAAAGACCATGAATAAAAAGCAGTGAGCAGTCCTGGTTGACATTCTCAGCTCTAACATTCACATTAAACTAATGCTCATTAAAGTTTGTCTGCGCCCAGATAAAGACTTTTGAAAACAAGCTAGTATGGAGTTTGGTGTCATCAGGACTCACAGAGAAGAAGCTGGCATCAAAGTGCAGCAGAGTCATGAACATGAGCACGAGCAGCACTCGACCACCCAGCTGCATGTACTGCTTCGGCGAGCTCTCTCCCATGGACGGGACTCCAGCGAACATGCTCTTTCCTTCTGAACGGGACTCAGCCAGCAACAGGAGCAGACCACCCCCGAGGGCAAGGTTTCTGTGAGAGAAGAGAGGGGTTTTATTTTCTGCTTCAGACTTTTAAATGTAACACAGAAGTATGGCTGTAGCCTAAGGGAGGAAAAATGACTTTGTAAAGACTGGCAGGTTATGTTTGGTAGTTGATCAGCTGGTGTAACATAATAACAATAATAATAAAAAAACACAGAAACATTACTGATGGTTATTACCGAGTAAAGCTGGGTGACACCTACCTCATCAAAAATTTAAGGTCCCATAAAATGCTGTACGCAACAGTCTGGTGGAGAAAAAACAGACAACACAGTCTAGATTATACACTATAACAAATTGCTGTATTTGCTTTTAAATGTAATTATTAATGTAGTTGTTTCACCTGTAGTGCTATGATGCCAAATAATCCAAAGCAGGCATACTGTACAAAATTTCTACTAAGGATGAGGACACAACCACCTGTTAGGGCACAAGAAGACAAAGCTATTATAGGGAAAGTTATGACCACTGAAGTGAGTACTGCCTTCTGTGAGGTCTCATTTTCACTGAAAAAAAAAAAAACCCTTTAAAAAGAACCCTTGCATAAAAAGTTCCACTGGTTTCTAGATTATATTGATATTCACAATCTGGTGTTACTGGTGCTTATCCAACATCTGGCAGAACAGGTCCAGGGATGTATATTGACTGCATCAAACTCAGCATATCTCAGCAGAAACTTCGAATGTGGAGAAAATCCCCAGACCATCAATCGCATTCTAGATTCATGCCTACTATCACATAACTTGGACAACACTGATTTAGTTATTGTTAATGAAAGAACGCTACAATGGCTGGCTGTCTGGCGTGATAAGCTATAATGATGAGCAGAAACTTCATGCAGAAAATGTAAAAAGGCATCATAATCAATTTAGGAAACGGAGTCACTTTATGTCACGGGCATAAATTAAAAAACAGTATATGCACGATAAATACAACAACTGGATTATTTATTAATGTTCAGTACAGCCCAAACATGACTCAGCTAAAATACTTTTGCTGATATTTCATTTAATTTGTTTACAGTCTGTGCACATTGAAGCAAGGATTGCATTATTTATTAATGTTCAGTACAACTAATTTTCATGGCGCCAATCTTGTTCAGAGTTCACTCATTGTGATACTCAACAGTAAGTCATCAGTGTTCTCTGATCTCTTATCAGCAGAATGATTTATAACCCAGAGGTTAAGTTCACTATTTGTTCACTTTTGATTGCTGAACCACTTTCTGCACACTGTAGACACAATGCGGCTGAATTGCACGAGGCACGCTTGTTGCAGGGTGATATGACCAAGAAGGTCATCATGATAAACATTACTGTCTGTCTGACAATTGCAAAGGCTGCTAAGGGTTTTTGAGCACCTTTGCGATTTTGCGAGATGACTGTAAAAAGGAGCTTTAAAAAAGCTTTCAATTTCAAAACAGAAATGACCTTAGCCATTGTGTTTTCTTTAGTCTCATAAGAGATGGCTGAACAATTAATTTTCCCGAAATCACAATACAGCCTACAGCAATTTTCAAATTGCTCAATATTTGGTAAAGCCACAATTTTAGATGAATTATTATACATATATAGAGACTGAAGAAAACATCATCAACAGCAGGTATCATTTTACATGTTATTCTAATGAAAATGAGAATAATGTTGGACAAATGACAATTCCATCTGATATTGTGAATCATATCGCAATCCTGTAGTCACACGTTGAGCAGGAACATTCAAACGCACAACTTCCTACAACAGATTCTTCACCAGTCCCGACCTTAACCCAGCACCCAGTCACTCACCCAGCTGTCCTATGAGGTTAAGCAGCACAAAGCACGTAGCCAGGAAGTAGCCACAGTTCCAGGTACCCTCGATGTAGTCTCTCTGCTCATGCCACTGGAACCACATGCGGATGCCATCTTCTAAGAAGGTGCTGATGAGACACAGGCGTGCCAAGTGGGGCAGGTACTGTTTGGTTACCCGCAAGAACTGGAAAATGGAAGAATACAGATAGAGAGAAAACATGATGCTGAAACTAACAGAAGAATAGATGTTGTACAAGTGTGTCCGTCACCAAAGCTTTGTTTTGTTCAAGTTTGTCATAAAAGCTTTGTGATCAAAGCTTTGTTTTGTTAGGTATCCTTTCTTCATTTGGAAAAAACACTTGAGTTGTCCGCTATACTTGTTCTGGTCACCCTTCCAATCCAGAGGGGAAATTATTGAGCGGAAGAGCTGAGCTGAAACAAGTTAACATTATGTTTGGTGAACTCCAAACATAATGGTGAATTACTATTTATGCAGTCCATTATAATGATGGTTATGAACCAACTTGTCATTTGAAAGCAGCTGTAATGCTGAAAGTAAAAGCTTCAACAACAGTCATTTAAAACTGAATTGCTGCAGGTGACAGAATTCCTTTCAGGGGGAAAATTCCAAGAAACACCCAGTTAAAAACAGTCCAGAGGTACAGAATGCAACTTGAAGTTATACTTATGCATGTTTATAACTATACTTGAAGCAAAAAAGTTATGTCCTTGACACAAAACACAACAGCCGTTCAAAAAATAAACGTGAGATGACGATTATATATCAACAATTTTGTACTTTTCAAAATGCAAACGCAAACAACCACTTGATTGTATGAGAGTTCCAAACACATGGTGCTAAGCCCCAAGCCTGAGGCTATATGCATGTTGAAATAAGAAGAAAAGTAACAAAGTAGGAACAATAAGTGGAACTTAGTGTAAGAACCTGATGTAATGTTTGCAAACGAGTATAAAACATGCAGTGTCATGTCGTCGTCTACACTCTTACAACACAGAGCTGTTACAACCAATAAAATGTCATTACATACATGAATTAAACAATAAGCAACTTTGTGTTCCTGTGTTTTCAGTTACTTGAGTAACACAGTTGGAGTAGGAGTGACCTGCCCCTACAGCCCCATCCCCGCCTCCTCAGCAGTCCACATCAGCACTGTCAGACTTCGGCAGCCTATCAGCATCTACCAACTCCTACTACAACGGCTGAGTGAGACATGAATGGACAACCAAGGAACCAATCTGAACAAGCCCTAGGTTGCAGCAACAGCCTGGAAATAGACCAAATCTCAGAGTGCAAGATAGGCCTTGCAGGTTACAGAGCAAACAAACAACAACGTCATAGTTATAATTGCAAATGCAAAACCATCACACAACACCCATGATAGTGGTGAATAAGGCAATCATGAGGTAAGGAATTCAGAGCTTCTCCCTTGATAAGGGTTCAGTCTTTCTCAAGACACTTGATATTGAAATGACAGTCCTAAACCCCTGACCGTTATGTCTACACTGTCCTGACAAAAAAAAAAACACAAGGCCATAAATCTCACAAACCAAACAGTTGGCCTACAATCTCTGGAGTTTTATTCACAGGCTAAAACTCTGATCAGGGTCACAGGCTGACCTGAAATCTGATCTTGACATCTCAGCTCACTTATTACAAAGCAGTGGACTCCCTGCTGTCAGGAAGAAAAGCAGCTCTGGTGTGTGTGTGTGTGTTGTAATGTGATTATGAAGACCAGTTTCAAATTTGTCCGAGTCGAGCAGCTTTATTGAGGCCACAGGCTAATGCAGTTTCACGAAATAACAATCCAAGCAGTTATCAGTTATACAACGCAGAAAGATATTAAAGGAGAATAAGAATTAAAATATTAGACTGAAACATGAATACTCCACATGTCTATCATAAGAACAAAAATACACAGCAACTCAACCAGATGGCTAACTAGCTACAGTAACAGGCAGCCAAATGTACACCTGTTAACCAAGTCTCAGTTTAACTAGTCGACCTGAAGACTGGTTATTACACATTTCACTTTCTAGCGATTAAAAAAATATTGTTTGTTTAATTGTAAAATTGTGTTTGTGTGTGGCTGTACACATGACAGGACTTGACACCTCGTTTCATCTTTCATTTATCATGCAGAATGAAACACGACTAAAATAAACTGCTACATTAACGATACTGCGCGTTCTTATTCTTTCCCTACCACAGCGGGAGAGGCGCGTAAAAAAAACAGAAAACAAAACGATGCCAAAGGCATGAAAGCAAACACGTTACTTTCTCACTTATTAGTTAGCGGCTAACATGCTAGCCAGCTAACTAGCTACCAGCTGCTAGCGCGAACAACTCCTGAGCTTACGAGCTTGAAGTTACCTGATCCGCCACGTCTTCGGCCGTACTCATGAGCTCCTCCTGCCCCATGTTGGTGTGATGAATAAATATAACGGCGTTTAATTGTCAGTTCTCGGCTCGTCACGTTCTTATTTGCGCGGACTAGTCCCCGCTCTCTCTCTGCCGTAGATAACGTTATTTACTCGAACATTTGCCGATCGCCTGCACTCATAGAAAGGCCGCCTCCGCCCCACAATGCCCCGCGATTTGACGAGCCAGACAGCGAGAGCCCCCCTACATGGTGCTGCTGCAAACCGCTGTATGCCACGTATACTGAGCCGTCCAGACCGAGACGTGACGCCGCCCGTAAACAAGTTCGGATCTATACATTCACCAGCACCACATCTGAGTGAAGTTATCCCAGCAAAAGGCACATCTAACCCTCCCAAAAGCTGCGCACTCCTGTGTAAGTGATGCAGCTTACAGATGTGCACTCACCTTGCCTGTCATCATGACTGTGCGGAAATATTCATAGAAATAAAACTTATTTACTTATTAAATTATGACAATATTTTATTGTTTAAGGTACAGATACCAATATTAGTAAGATACAGTCATTTTAGACCAACTATGAACTTTGAACTGTGTAACACGTCCTCCCAAAAAGACATAAACAGCCCAAACATGACTCAGCTAAAATACTTTTGCTGATATTTTATTTAATTTGTTTACAGTATCAGATTTTACATTTTTATTAGACCGATACCGATTCCCATTCCTTCACGAGACCACTTTTTCGATATGATAAACTCGTGTCTACGGATACTGATATTAGTCTGATTTTTAGATTGAGTTCAAAAAGTATACACAGACCACTAATGCCATTGTAATAAGCTTGATCCGTTTAAATGCTTGTTGTCCAGTTCAAGCTTCAATGCTTCATCTCACCATCACTAAACCGCTGTTCCCACATAAATCTGATGCATAAACCAATGAACTAGGAGGGAACCGCAGTGTGGACAGTACTGTAGTGTGAGGAAGGGATGAGTGCGCAGAGGATGGCTGTTTATTGCACTTTTTAGTCTCACCATTGGATGTTACTTATTACTACACAGTGGACCATTAATTATATACAGAATGCATATAATTACAGTATAAACAAGTGAAAGCTGTCATCAGAGTGTGCAAGTAAAGTCAGAGTTACTGGAGTGCTACACACTCAGAAGGATCTTGTAATACCAGGTCTAATCAAGTGTTACCCAGGAGCCAAATGCAATCTTTTGTTATCTGACATCTATTGTTACAATGAATATCCATTGATTTGTACATATGTCTTAATCAAGATAACCTTTTCAGGCCCTTGTACCCTTTGAACTTCACATTTAATCATCGTCACAAAGCCTCAACTGTCCTTGATTGAATGTTTCTGCAGCAACACTGGCAAACTTTGACCATTAACAGTGAAATCACTAATTAAAGGCAGTGAGAAACACTCTTATTATCAGGATGAAAGCTGCTCGACTGTCACGTGAAACTGCAATTACCTACAACTGGTGATGAGTAAGGAGGTGATTTTCATGCTTTTAACTGTGTAGCTGAAAATACTGCAGAGAAAACTACATTTCAATCAAAATACTTCAAAATGCACAAAAAACTTGATTCTGTTAACCTGCAACAGTTTCCAACTCCTTCAGTTATAAGTTCATTATGAATGTTCTTTATCATAATGTGCTGCTTTTGAGATGCTTTATAGGCAATGACTGGAAGAGGAAAAACAAGACAGACGAGGTTTGCAAGTCCATTCAGATCTGTATTTTATGTCAGTGTTCTTGCTTGTGAAACAGAAAACATGATCTCAACACACTTCCCATGTCATGGAAACTTGACAGCGTGATTTGTGATGCTCATATATATATATATTCATATAGATATATAAAGATGAGCCAGACAGAGACCCAGCAGGTTGTCAGTGCTACTGTCTGACAAAATACCTAGTATAAAAATACTGTACAGGTTTGTATTTTTACTTTACATTTTGTACTTTCCCATTTTTTTTCTTATGCCCTGATTTCCAGTGATTATTTCTCAGTTTCTTCTGAAAACCACCACCCTGGACCTGAAAGATACAAACATGACAGCAGTATTAGTATACTGTGAATGCTCTCTGTAGGACAATGCAGATCCTTCACACATGTAGAACTTCCCATGCATGCACACTTGCACAGTTTGTAATGAAAGCGCAGTCATCACGAAAGCTTTCTTGTTATATGCAGGGTTGGATTGGCCATCGGGAGTACATGGACTTTTGCCGGTGGGCTGGTCACTTATGGGCCGGTGACTGCCGTTTTTAATTTTTTAATTTTATTTATTTAACTTTTTTGCCATGCCCCGCCTTGCCTTGGTAACTACTGTAACTCTCCAGGCCGTGGCGAGAGAGACATGCATCCGCTCGGCGGCCCACAGTGCTCAGCTGCAGACACAGCACAGAGGTGATGATTGACCCAGTGGCTTGTCTGTCTAAAAAAATACCTGGCCCAATGGTCATATGAGAGGCTACAGAGGCCCAGAAGTCCCACCCATGCAGGTTCTAGACCCCCCCTCGTCCAATCACATTTAATGATGAGAGAAAAAAAAACAACACACCACCAGCACACGAAAAACAAAAATGGAGAAGAAGACTGACCATGTGAAGGAGGCAGTGATACCATGTTAAGCAGGTATGTACCTTCTAGAATGGTGTGGATAAACATTCATTAAAATAAATGGTTAAGAACGGTTGCTTAACTGTCTATGAACTTTATTTGACATAATAAATAGCAAACTCTGGATGGTGTGGCTTGTTACAACTAAATCTAGTTAGAAAACGATAACCATATTCATATACTATCCTGATTCATTAATTAGTTGCTTTTATTAACCACTTAAGCCATATTTCATATTTTCATCAAAGGATGCCACACAGATCGACAAGCTTACAACTCACACATTGCAATGTGTTACAAGCATGTAGATCTGCTATTTTCACAGTTTTTGATCCTTTCTACCTATAATGACATTTCCCAAAATATAGAATATGAAGGGATATTTTTTAGTATGGTGGTGTCATTAAGAGCTTGTGTATTTGTATGTACATCAACGGGGCGAATTGGCACAATATCTGCGCGTGGATTGTTGTGGGCCGGTCTGGACCAAAAAGTCCAGGGCCAAATTTTTGTCCCAGTCCACCCCTGGTTATATGTGAACCTCCATTGTCCTTTCTTTTAACTGTAACTGATCGTCAGAACCTGTATGCTTTGTCGGTTTACAACCAATTAGTTAGTGTCCATTAATTAGTGTGTGGAATAAAACTTGGATAAGATTTGTCCGCCGTACTTGTTCTGGTCACACCTTCCTAAAGAGGTAACAAATACAAACACACTACTTTGGGTACATTCTACAAACACACCTTTTTACGTTTCTGTGACACCTGCTCTTCAACCTCCATTTCCTCATCTTCATCTGTTTGGAAGTCGTCTTCCTCCTTTTCTCCATCGCCCTTAGAAGTTTCTCCTGCTTCCGGATCTTTTAATGTGAATACAGATGCTGTAGGAAAATAAAGTATAACTATCAATGTCCAATCCAAATTTGATGATCCGTGTTTGTAAATGTGTTCATTGGCTTTTGCCAACTCTTTGGTGACACACAGCAGGAAATCACTTGATAAATTTGGACAAATGTGTCTACAGAGTGTGCAGCTGGGATACTGACAAGGATATAGGTCACTCATGCTGTCTTCCGAGTCACTGTGACCCTCGTCACTGGACGACGGTTCCCACGTGTGTTTTGGGGCCCTTCCCCGACTGACTTCCTCGTCCATGTTTTTGAACTTGGGCTGTTTGAGTCTGGCGGGAACAAATTGAATCCCCTGCTTCACACACTCTTCATCTGAAGCAAGAGAAATTAAGAGACGGTGTGAATAATCCAACAGTTGTAGTCTACAGTGTTCCATGCATGTGGATGTGTGCTGCACTGACATTTGGAGAAGGCTTTCTTGAAGCGTTTCCCGTTGACATGTTTGAGGACATGGTGCGGCTGCAGGTTGAGATGTCGGAGGGTCAGCTTACAGAAGAGCTGGTTGCTGAGAAATCATTTAGAAAACATTAGTTAGTATAGATCACTTAAAAGCTTAGATAAGCTCTAAGTGTACAGTCACAGTCTGTGCAACTTCACTGACAATTACAGGTGTCAACAGGTGCTGCTTCCTCAAACACTGACAACATAACTTATGGTAATTTAAGAGTTTCCTTACGGTCGTTTGGTGCTGGTCACAATGTGTGGTTCATACTGGCTGTAGTTAAACTCTGCAGCAGCGCTCAGTTTTTCATATTTTTTTCCCTTTGTGAAGTTTTGTAGCTCCGTCAGGTTGCAGGGAAACTCGTGTCCATTTAGCGAGCATTTGATCTGAAACAGATAGACAACTATGTGACTTCTGCTGACGTTTAAACATTTATTTTTTTAATCATCTACATGCGTTTCCTGTTTAGCTTTAGCCACCAGCAGCACGTCACATCACTGCACTGCACTGCACTGTACATGTGCTACGAGGTCACTTAGCAACACAGCTAGCATAAAAATGAACATGATTGCAGCATGACAGGATATAATCTGCTCGCTAACCTTTTTACTTTCTGCGAGCTGAAGAAAAGGGTGGTTCAGAAGAAAGGCTCTGATGTCCGAGGGCAGGTCCTCCATTTCGGCACACACACTTCAAAACAGACCTGCTGCTGAGCTCATCAGACCAATCCTACTCACAGGAAGTGTTTGTGTGTGTGTGTCCACACGTGGGTTGGCTGCCTCGACACTGACGCCTGATATCATGGCGCCCTCTACCGAGGACAGAGAGGAATTCAAGTGAGCTCTCCTTACAAATCGCATTTTATTTTATTAGAAACAACGAAAGCGAACAAAACAAACAAACCATAAATACTATATGATAATTTCTTACTAGAACAAATATACATACAGACAAAAAATGACTTTAAAAAACCCCAATAAATTCATTTAAATAATAACAATAAAACCTTAAAATATTGTCTTTGGGTATTATGGTATAACTAGTTGAAACCCCCCCCCCACAAAAATTGCTTTTTTTCCTTCATACATTTGTGTAATTGTGAATATTAAACTTCGCTAAATATATATATTGAAATACTCATTTTGGTGTTTTGTATTGGTCTTTAGAAAAAACAAAAACTACATTTTCAAAAAAAAGAGTCCAGAATAAATGTACAAATGCCTTAGTGTATTGACTGCCTGTGAGACACAAGAGGATAAAATGAGAACTTACACAAAGGCGACAGAGCGCGTGCTGTCAGCTGACTGACATCTGACTACTCTGAGACACAAGAGAGCACAAACAACGTAAGATGTCTCCCTCTATTTATATTTTCAGAAACCACACATAACTGTGACATTATGATATTTGGACTGAATGAGCTGTCGTGTTATCTTTACAGAGTGAGCCATCTGTTCACAAATCACTAACATCTTTGATGGGAAAGTAAAGCTCCGCCCACAATTTCCCATGATTCATTGGTTCCGTAAACAAACGTCTGACATCTATGACAGGTCAAGTTAGCTCATTCTTAGCCGAGACGTATTTTCTGTCATCTGTGGATTCAGTGACACATTGTAAAAATGTCGTGTGAATAAGAGCGAACTTTATTGTTAACACTTTTATTTCAGTTGGCGTCGTATTTGCTCAATTTAATCTGCTGCTCGCGGAGTAGCGGTTAGCTCGCAGCGCATCTAGCCTGACAGTGAAAGGGGAAGTGAGTGAAACATGTCTGGACCAAATGGAGATCCAAACATCTCTGTGGACGATGGAATCATTAATGACGAGGATGATTTCGGCGACGGAGGTAATGGAGTCATTGTTTTCATTCATTTGCTACGAGGAGAGACTCTTCCATTTAAAACAAATAGTGTTAAAGTCATACCGCTAGTAAACCGAGATTAGGCAAATGTTGTCAGCATATGTTTGTTATTTCAAGTTTAGTTGAATATTTTATGTGTAATAGGTTTAAAATACGATGGATCATTACATTACCACAATACGAATGCTCTAATGCCACGGTTCTCAAACTGTGGCCCGTGTACCACCAGAAGGGAAATCAGAAATGCCTGTTCTATTCCAGTGTTTGTGATCAGAGATTTTGAACAGAGTGCGTAGAAAATGAAACAAATAACATAAATAAAGTAAATAAATACTAATAATTAGCGTCAGCTTCTCTCTCGCTCCATCTGAATCTAACCTAATCAAATTTCTCTAATCTAAATCTGCCTACTGCTGAAAAGTACATTGCTTGGACTATTTATATGACTGTATTTTTACATCAAAATTTTCTCAGGTGATGATTTGTTCAGATTGAGACATTCTCATTTTCACTGTCAGAAAAGACTTACCTCGCTGCTGCTTATTATCAACAGAGTATGTCGCTATCAACTCCATGCTAGACCAGATCAACTCCTATCTCGATGACCTGGAGGAGCGCAATGATTCACTCAATGGCAAACTGCACGAACTGATGGAGTCTAACCGACAAGCTCGGCTGGAGTTCAGGGCCCAGCTGTTGGGCTCCCAAAACGAGGGGGACCAACAACCTGCAGATGGACACTCGTCGTCCAGCAAGGAGGACGTGACCAAAGAAGAAGGAACCTCGGAAATGGGTGAAAAGAACGAGTAGATAAAGTGGACTGAGTTCAGAAAAATGCAAGAGTTAACGTTGTTTCTGATGCCTGTCAGATTCTTCTGTGAATTCACGCCCTCATCAGCAAATGTGTGCTCCACTGTGATACAGTATTTCTCCCGAATTGAACTGTAATGTGCTGGTTACTTTGGTCACTGAGCAGAGCAGAGCAGAGCTTTTTGACCACTAGCAGTACATCACTGTTACTTTGCACTTTATTGCAAGTCAGATGTGTTTACTGTGTAAAACGCTGCAGTCCTCTGCAGAACTGGGTTTAGTTTTGTGCAAGGAATCATTGAGACTAACCCGAAAAATATAAATGGTAAAAAAAAAAGAAGAAGAAGAAGTTAATGTGGCACAATTAAGTTAAATGTTCAAAATACAGGACGATGCTCAGATCTCAGAAAACAAGCGTAAAATGATTTTTAATTATCTAGAGAAGTCTCATTGCACACCACCATGCTTAGATTGTCTTTGGAGATCTGCACCATATTATGTGTGTTATACAGATCATCAGTGGTCACAATCATTCTGGTTCTATAGGGAAATATAGCTATATGGTGTTTGTTTGTTGTTAAAAATGTATGCAACATTCCAGATTGTCTGTTGGTGTTTGATGTTTAGCATGACTGCAGATCTACACTTTGTTGTCCTAATCATTTTCACATTTCTGTTTTGGAATAAGCAATGCACTCTGAACAAAAGATTTGAAGAGGAAAAATTAAGTTGGAGAATTGTTGGAATTGTCAGACATTTTTTAATATAAATTAAAATATCCCCCAACAAGAAAGCAAACATCCAAAAATACATTAAACTTCCAGCGATTAGAAAACGTCACCTGTTTGTTCATCTCAGTTTGTCAGTAGCTGAATAAAAATACAATAAGAAACACACAGCTGTCCTCTCTCCTGCTCGTCTTCTTCCTTCGGGACCTTACACATTACTGATCACGTGACAGCCACTGCCATGACGACAGGAGTTGCTGCGCGTATCAACAGTTGCCCTTCAGTGGTAAAAAAAAAAATACCCTCACTGGTCACGAAGAAGGAAATAATACACCTTTATATACATGTATAAGTCTTGTGTTGACAAGTGACTGCTGAAACACAGGAACCAAATTTAAATGTGTGTGAAAGCCTTCTGTATTACTGCAGAGTTTAGATCCTTAGCTAAATTAAATAACTACAGATACTTCATAGGTTTTTTCTTGCAGTTAATACTGAGACTGAGAGTTACTCAAGTGTGATTTCAACTGTCCAGTGCATTGCAATTCAAGCATCTTCAATGAAAGGAGGAAAAAGAAAACTCACATCAGTGGCAAAAGAGCACTAACAACCACTTATTATATTTTTGTGTTGTTAATGCTCAGTAATGGATTTTTCATCCATGGAACTAGGAAACAAACTATTGTTCTAATGCAGGCACACTCGACAAACATCCATGGGAATGGGACAGCAAAGCTTTTAGCTTTATGAATTCTGAGTGTAAAGGGTGACAAGTGTTTTTTTTTTTTCTTCAGAGGATGCAGTCCACAACAACACACTCAAAAAAAACAAACAAACTGCAGCCTGTTAAGTTTTTAGCAGCATAAATTTTCAAAGCCATGTTTGAAACTTCAAAATCAGCAAGACACAGACATGTTTCTGTGAGCACGAGTAGTCGGTGACAGTTGTTGCACGTTTGTCAGCAGAAACCTTTCATTTCCCCTGACACGACGACAAGCTGCTTCAACTAAAAACAAAATAAAATAATTTCTGATGGTGGACCAACAAACGCTGTTTCAGTGAAAATCCCTGTGCTGCTGACAACAACCTGAACATAAAATGTCATGAAAAAATACAAGGATCTGAACGACGCATCACCGTCACTTTGACAATTCAGCATTTGCAAAGTACCACTTTAACACTTTTTAAATCAGAAGCTGTGACCTGCTCGTACGCCGTATTTGCTAACGTTCTAAATTTGAGATCACTAAAAGCAAGTGCTACATGGTTAGCAGTGCGGAGAAAGACTCCACCCAACCATTATCAGTCTTCTACACTTGAAGGCTTTTGCTACAAGTTAACTCTCGTTTGTCAAATATTTGTATTGTAAAATCAGGCCTCGTCAAATTCCCGATCCTTGAGGACAGCAGGGTGTGAAATTCACAATTTTGGTGATTTAATCAAGGCAGAAACAGCTGGATACAAAATCAAGCCCTCTCTTTCATTTCTTAAACACAGCCACAATTAAAAAAAAAAAAAAAACCTTCAGTCTTATAGTGTCAAAAAGGTGCTTGTAAACCAAAAATGTATTCACTGATTCAACATGTTCATAAATCTATCGTTATTACCCACCATCCTCCCATGTATTAAGAGTAACTGATTGAGAATACTGCTGCTATTTATGGAGTTACACGTTCAAGCAAGATCATGAATCTATAGCTTTGCTTTTCTTTTTTTTTTTTTTTACATCCGAGGCTCATGGAAAGGTCATTAAACTTGATTATTTGGTCAATAACAGTAAAGCTACTGATGTAAAGTATATGACAACACCAGCGTTATTATATGTTGTATTGAGCTTTGTGGAAATTTCAAATAAATCCATTTTTAAAGTTTACTGGACCTTGTACACGCCAAAGCAAAAGTCATTCATCTCAGAGAAGTTACCCTCTGGGATGCTGCAGATGTGATATTTAACAGGATCAAGCTAAAGGATAATCAAAATGATTAAATTTGTCCCCTGAGGAACAGAACTGTCAAAATAAATATCCAATTAACAGCTGCAGGTGTGAACACTTAGCTCTTAGGGTCTAAATGCTGTCATTTAATTTGCCTGTGATCCCACTTTCAGAACACTACTGTCAAATTGTGAGACAAAATGAAAGTGTCAAGACACTAAGTGTCCCACCCTGGGACACCAATTCACAGGAAAGGTCATGTTCCACAACAGTCCCCCATCGTCAATGTTCCTATTTAATTGTGTGTTTCATTTTCCAGTGTAGAGAGAGAGGCTGTGCTGTGTATTTTGTGGTCGTTGTTTGATGAAAGCACCTGTTCACGTGTACCACATCTATCCTGCACTAAGGTTGTACCACGTTTCCCTGTCTTTTCTACACTCAGTGTCTGTTTGAGGCCCTCCCTGACCTGCGTTTGGGTGCAGCTTTTGCCTTCCCTGTGCCGTTCTTTTTCCTTGGGACAGTGGGAGCTTCCACCTCCTCCTCCACTGCCTCCTCCTCCACTGCCTCCTCCTCCTCCACTGCCTCCCCCTCCACCACTGCCTCCCCCTCCACCGCTGCCTCCTCCTCCACCACTGCCTCCCCCTCCACCGCTGCGTCCCCCTCCACCGATGCGTCCTCCTCCACCGCTACGTCCCCCTCCACCGATGCGTCCCCCTCCACCGATGCGTCCCCCTCCACCGATGCGTCCCCCTCCACCGATGCGTCCCCCTCCACTGCTGCGTCCTCCTCCTCCACCTTTTCATTAGCATCTTCTACTATTGTTGTCAGCTCAGAGTCCAACTCCTCTCTGCTGCCAGTATGCAGCTCAGCAGGACTCTCCTGGGAAGCAGTGGACGTACTCTCTTCGTCTTTGCTGTGGAGGCTGAGGTCTGTGCAGGTGGCTGAGATGGTGGGAGACTCGTGTGCAGTCGGGTCAGGTTCTGTTTCTTGCTCATGTTGAGTTAATGCAATGTTGGACAGCATCGAGTTCTGGTCCGTCACTGAAACAGAGTCACAGGAATTGTCCTCTGAGCCGTCGATGGTGTGTTCCGTTACAGGCCTGCAGCTGTCTGTAGCCGAGAGAGATTCTCGAGAAGATTTTACAACCTCGCCCTTTTGACTGAGCAATGATCTGTAGCTCTGCAAAAAACAGAGAAAATATGGTATAAGCTAATTGGAAATTCCTCAAACATTATACTGTTTCATGCACATTACTGCTCATTTTGAGGCTTGGGATCAAAGCAAAACACATACATCAGGGTAACACTTTATAATAAGTACACACTATTAGCATTAGTTAAGCATGAATAAATATTGATTTCATCATGTATAACACATAAATACTCATTAGCATGTAGTTTATAAACACAGGTCTAAATGTTTTACTCATGTACTTAAGTGTTGGCATGTACTGAGCGACTGCTGGACACACAGAGAGGTGAAAGAGCAGTCCCTTCAATCGTTTGTTAGAGGTGGATGCTGATTGGCTGCTAGAGTTCAGCAGCTACTTGAACATTGTCCTGTCCACTGTTTATAAACTACATACTAATGAATATTCATGCATTATAAATGATGGAGTCAATATTTATTCAAGCTTACCTAATGCTAATAGTGTGCACTTATTAAAAAGTGTTAACATAAATCGGTCATATTATTACTCTCTTTTTGTGGCAGTAATCTCATCATCATTATCGTCATCATCATCATCATCATCAAAAACCAACCTTGAGGTTCTCGAAGTGCGTCAGAGATTTGCAGTGAGTGTGAAGGGCAGAGGATTCAAAGTGGTAAAACTTTTTGCAAAGTCTGCAAATAAAACCTGCGACCGGAACAAAGAAACTGGACCCTAGTGTAAAAGAAATCACACACACACTCGGTTGTCATTGTTTCACAATATTGACAAAATCAGTGCATAAAACTTCATGGAATATGGAGTTAACCTTCACTCACTCACCGTAGACTGTGTCAGGATCATGCTGTTCATCACTGCCCATGTTCTTCAAAGTCACTTCTTTAAAGGACGACCAGCCATCCTGTGTCAGGTGTGTGTTAACAATGTTATTTAAGAACTTACCTCAAAAGGTAAAATTGTGCTGTACATTTAACTGCAAACGGTGTCAATCATCTCAAAGAATAACACATCTTATGCAAATTACCTGCTTCTCTGAGACATCTTCATCTTCATCAATTGCCTGTCTTTCCTCTCCCTCGTCTCCTTCACTGCCCTCCTCCTCTTCCATTGAAAAGCCGTCTGTGTCCATGGCAGTAAGTTTGGCCAAGGCTGCACAGCCGTCCTCTTCCTGGAGCTTGTAAACAGGAACAAACACATTGTTGAGATGCATAAGTACATAGAATTAAGTTTAATTTAATTTTTCATAATTTGGGATGATGAGAACCTTGTCCATTTTCTGTTTGTGCTCCTGGGACTGCAAGTGCTCCACAAAGATCTGGGAGGTCCTGAAGTGTTTCTTGCAGACCATGCAGGAGGAGATGGCTGTTCTACTGGCGAGCTGAGAAAAGAAACAGAAACATCAGTTTGGTTATTCTCACAGAGAGCAAACAGAATAGTTGTACCAGTTGTTCTTAAACTCAGAAGTTTATGAGAAAGATTAAGTGAGCAGCTGATTACTTTGTGCTCCTCGGTGCGACGGTGTTCCTTCATGCTACTACTGAAGTGGGTGTGACAGGTGGCACACCAACGCTTCAAGTCTGCCTTTTTCTCTCTGCAAAGAACAGGCAATAATTACTTTTTTAAAGTAAATGTTTTATTGGTTTATAGTTGCATTCAAACAACTAGGCTGCTGAAAACCACATATTTGTGCATGTAAACACTGACCCATCTTTCATTGCTCCCTGTAGAGTCTCCTGCACTCGTGGCAGTAGTGTGACCAGGCAGGCGTTGCTCATGTGTTGGATCTCCATCATCCTCTGCTGGTGAGAAATGCTGTTCATGTGACTCCTGAAATTCTACAAAAAAAAAAAAAAGGTGTCATTTTCAGTCTTTTAAACATGAGCGACAACATTCTACTAGAAATCACTTAGTCACTTAGGGTCACTTAGAAATCTCCTTATTTGTTCAATGAATATAACATTTAATTAATCAGAAATACACTCTATACATTGTTAAAGTGGTAAACGTCTATTCTAGCTGCAAAAGTCTGGTTTTTAATGGAATATGTACATGGGTGTATAGAGGCCCATTTCCAGTGTTCTAATGGTACATTGTGTTTGCTAATCACGTTAGAAGGCTATTGGATGATTAGAAAACCCTTGAAAACCCTTGTGCAATTATGTTAGCACAGCTGAAAACAGTTTTGCTGGTTCTTTGACAAAAGCAAAGTTTGAAGGGCAAAATTATTATTTTGAATAAAGATCATTATTTCTAATCTTGTCAATGTCTTGACTATATTATCTATTAATATTGCAACTCTTTTGATGAATAAAAGTGTTTCAACTGAAAAAAAAAAAAAAATTGTATCTGTGACCCCAAGCTTTTGAACGGTAGTGTATGCTCAACCCACTTGCTGGTTGTGGCAGGTAATACTGCAGAGGTAGCAGTAAAACTTGTTGGTGCCGTCAGCTACGCCCTCCTCCCCTTCTTCGTGGTTGCCCGGTGAACCCAAGGAGTCGTCTTTTTCCTGTGGCTGCTCCTCTTCGAGTAAATCAACCTGCTGGTCATCTTCAGCAAGTCTGCCAGAGGGTGACGGGGCAAACAAACAGCTCTGCACCAAAAGACAAAAACAGATGTAGAGGTGTGGAAAAATATGGCAAACATCACTGAGAAGTGTCAATGTCATGGGGTTCCAAAGGTTTGTTCTCACCTCATCAGCTTTGCTTTCCTCCAGCATCTCAACATCTGATTCCACTGAGGAACCTCCTTCCAAAAGGACGCAATCTGTCCAAGTCCGAGAGAAACGTGGTGTTTAGTGTTCATCTCAACTGACCTTTACCTCAATACACGTAGATGACATTTATGTTTTATATATGAGTATAGTATCTAAAATACATCTACTCAAACGTCCTTGGGTTCAAGTGTGTTATACCATCAGATTGACTCTCTTTTGTGTTGCGGTTACACTCTTCAGAAGGAACCTCAGCCTCAGCATCTAGTATAGTTATTGTCTCTGACCTGAGGGAAGGAAATAACAAGAGTCACATCCTCCTAATAGAACATTCACAAGGGTGTCCATTAGTGCTGCAAAATGCCACAATTCAATGCAAACCTCTATATATTTAAGTTTTAATTCACTTCATAAGTGAATTAAAATAATAATAATCTGATACGATTCAATACAACCTTTTTAATAAAAGCAATAAATTCTATTTTCTTCACCCCTCTGTTCTCCGCTTTTTTACTGCAGGTTCTTCAAGTTCCTCCTCCAAGACCTGTGTGGGCCCATCTTTTTCTTCCAATACAACAACTGTTAGGGGAAAATGTGAAACCAATGCTTGAAAGAAAGAATGAATAAAAACAGCTAAAAACAAATGTTCACAGTCCAAGTTCAAAGTGAATGCATTATAATCAACCCATTGCTGTATGCACTGACTGCATTGCAGATTTACCTGTTTCCGATGTATTGTTGAGTTCACTGGTACTGTTCGCTGCAGGCTGGTCCTCTGTGCTCCCTCCTGCCAACTGCTCGCTGTCCTGTTTCTTGTCTTGCTGATGAACTATGGGCTCCTACACACAGGGACAGGAAAGGAGGCTTAGCAAGTTTATTACAAAAATGTCATCAAAAACATCAATGCTACCTGCAACTGACATGATTACGTCTTCAAGTTTGAGAAAATTATGCAATAGAGACCTTTTATTTGAAGATGATGCAGCTGCTTTTTACTGTCCAACTGAACAGGGAAGTTATCTTTGTTAAGTTGACTGTCTCTGACACAACTGACAAATAAACCCCATAAGATGATCATATGAAGAAATAAGCAAACACATTTTACCGTTTATTTAATCTGGAACCAAAAGGGATTTCTTCTTTGGCATTTTTGCAATTGAAACTGAAAATAGTGTTAGCTCTAAAATGAAGTATTCTGTGTGGCTTAAGCATGATTAAGCTTGTTCCTGTATTCTGCTTAACTCCAATACTTGTCCTATAGATACTGAAAATAGAGTAAAAAGTTGTCCTTTTACTTTTGGCTGGCAAACTTCATTTTAATGCTAGTATTTGCTTAAGGTGTAAAGTTAAGTAAAGATCTGATACTTTGAACCTTGATTAGTAGTGAATGAATAAACTACATTCAAACTATCATTAACAGATTCACACAGCCCTCATGGAAATAGTTAGCTACGATAAAATACCACTGTTTATAATTATAACAACGTTGATGTTATATTTACTATGGTGATGGTGGAAGAAGAGGAGGATGATGAGGGAAAGGAAGGAGCTGTGGTGGTGGTGGTGGTGTTGTTGTTGTTGTAGTAGCGAGCGTGTGGGTGAAAGGGTCGAGCAGCAGGGAAACCCATGATGGGAGACTTGATGGCCATGCCCATGGGAACTGGTCCGAGCAGAGATGACCTGGCACCGAAGAACTGACGGAACTGCTGTCCTCCCATCCCAAAGCCCCGCATGTTACCTGGACAGAAGGGACGCAGGAAAGGTGGTTAAGTTTTTGTTGTGCTTTAAAAAGTTGCATTGTGTAACTTCTGATGATTTTTGTGTTGGTTGATGTTATTATTCTGCCTCCATTTAGCCTTTGCGAATGATGAAACATTATTAGTATGCCACATTCATTATCTGAAAGTGGACTCTATCAAGCTATACTATCAGACATGACTGAGGAATGACAGGTTTATCCCGTTAAACAGCTGATTGACTGGTTTTAGAATTCACTTCTCAAATTTTTCATGGGCAATATTTTGTGTTTCCCATCATACTCCAAACCTGCAACCTGTTTGCAGCTATCTCTTATAAATCATAACTTCTATTGTTAAGGGGATTGTCACCAGGTGACAGGCTTAATCACCACTATATGAAATAATTTGACTTTGGTTTGAATGCAACTGTAAACATTTGTTTATATTTAAAACGATGCAATATGGATGAAGGCGTTGCTCCTTTCCAGATACTGCTATTTTAAATGGTAATCTCTTCATTACCCTGCATCTGCTGCATTAGAATGGCCCCCTGCAGCATGGGATTAGGGGCAATGATAGTAGTCTGGGTCGCCTGGCACAGGTTGACCATCCTGGGGGAAGGGGCAGTCTGCGGAGGTACAGGCATGGGTCTGGGTAGCAAATACACAAAAGAAACATATGAACATAATTTCAGCTGAGAAATGCTTACAGAAATATGTGGCAAATGAAGAATTTCAGTAAAAACAGCCACAACCTGAGGAAAACAGTCTGTTGTCTGATTCATGTGGAAATTCATTTTTCTCTAGACTCTATATAAACATTAAATAATAAAAACAAAGACAAACACACACATGTGACTAACATTTATTTGGACAGCCTAAACAAAGTGTTAGCTCAGTTAATGTTTAACCCTAACCTAACCACTGTTCAATATTAGGCCCTTAAAACCTGCCTTATTAGCACCAAAATTTGGTCTCAATGAGACTAGTGGTCCTGGCAAGGTCAGTTTTTCTGCGAAAAAGTCCTAAGAGAGACACCCCCACCCCCTTTAAGTTATATTTTAACACAAGCAAGTGGCTCTGACTTGATTTATCAGCCACCTTCTTATCAACTTTGGCTCAGAGTCAATTTAAGTGTTTGATTGTTTTATAGAACACCAATGCTCAGTCACAGAGCAAGAGCTTCAAAAACAGTATAGAGTACAATGTATAATCCCACAGAAACAAGTGCCAATGCAAATGTCCTGGTTTCCTCTGACTAAACTGTACTGTCTTATATATGTTATGACAGGACCTCGAGCTGTCCAGAAAAATGCAGTCCCCATGAGGCCCTGCCTAATCCCCGGTCTCGATTTAACGTGCTTACCGCGGCGTCTGGTGGTGATGATGGGCAACATGATGTCCGGGAGGCGGCTGCGGCGGAGGGGGAGGCGGAGGCTGCTGCTGGAAAAGTTGCTGTAGCTGCCGCAGATGCTGGTGAAACTGCTGCTGCTGCTGTTGCTGTTGCTGCTGCTGCTGATGGATGTGCGGGTTAAACATTCCGAGCTTTAATTTCCGCCGCTTCACAGTGAGTTGACAGACACAGCCACGGCTGAGGAGCCAATGATCGTACTCCTCTTACAGAAAGAAGCCCCTGGATCAGATGAATCAAAACAGACTGGTGTTAACGTGGAGCCCATTGTCCGAACAACTCTTTGTTTGACAGATACATTCAACAACACTGCCCCCTCTTCTCCTCTCCAGACAACAGGTCTCTCACGTTTCGTTATGACAAGTAGCTAATGTTAGCAAGTAGGCTAACAACAATTTGCGTTTGTTTACGTCCATTATTTTCTTCACTCAGTTGAACAACTCAATAAAGTGTGGACTATGTGTAAGAGTAGAGTGACACATTATTCATAAAGCAACACAAATATACAAAATATATTGTGTGCGTATAAATGAATAAACCGTCACTTGTCATGAAACGCAAAAAGCGAACGCTCAGTAACCCAAGCTGTTAGCTTAGCATTGCTAGTAGCTACAAATAAAGCAGCTGCGACCTTCCCGTCCACTTTCTACCTGTTCTGTGCAGGGTTTCTTTGTCGCTGTAGTGTGGTGTGGACTTACTTGAATAAAGGAGAGCAACAATGACTGTAATCCACGGTCAAATGGCTGCTCTCAGGAAAACATGCAGCCGATATAATAATCTGCATCTCCAGTCAAGTCAACGAACGCACCGTTACCTGTCGCCCCTGGTGGTTGTCTGAACAAAGTGCTTCATCTCGCTGTGACGTTTGATGCTTTCAATAATGTGCATTCTATTATTCTATTCATTCAGGCATTTTACACTCGTATAACCTTATAGATATGAATGAAGAACAACATGGTAGCTTGTTTACGTCACATGGAAAATAAAAATGCATGGCCAAGTCATAATTTTTGAGATAATAGAGAAAATTGATTGCATTCGATTGCATTCAGTACATTTGATGATTTTTGTATATAACAGTTTTAAGTATATATATATATGGTGGATGTGGATGTTTGGGTTCAATACTAAAATTTCTACTCCTAAAGATAATAAACATGCATTTCCACATATGTGAAAGTACAATATCGAAAGATATTAAAAATACGACTTTAAAAAGTTAAAATACAATGTACTAGAATATTATTCAAGCTAGGTATATTTTATATGATATAGTATAGTTTATTTATTTTGTTGTTATGTGTTATATGTTTTCTAAGATCTTGGACATTGCTCAGCACAATTTGCCAGTGAACGCAGCCCATTGTCGCCACCGCGTGGTGAAAGAGGGGAACTGAAGGGCTCTCCCCTGAGATCCTCCTCCTCCCCCCTGCGGTGCTTGGTGGAGAGGAGCGTTCACGTCCAGGCGGAGGTGATCTGACACAGTGAGAAGGAGGAGGCGCAGTCAATGAGGGAGACCAGAGGAAAGTGAGCTCTGAACGCGAGGAGGGACGAGGAGAGAAATCAGAAATAAATCCCTCCCTGGCCCTGAAGAGGAAAGACAGCTTCACTGCACCGCCAGGATGGGGAACCGGGGGATGGAGGATTTGATTCCTCTGGTGAACCGCATGCAGGATGCCTTCTCCGCCATCGGCCAGAACGCAAACCTGGACCTGCCGCAGATCGCAGTGGTCGGCGGCCAGAGTGCGGGGAAGAGCTCGGTTCTGGAGAACTTCGTCGGGAAGTAAGTCGCTTTCTCCTCCAAGCTTCGCTGCGTGTCCGTGCGCTCCTGGTGCGTCATGGAAGCCTCGGCCGCACATCTCAGCTGTCCCCATCCCCCTTCTCTCTCTCTTCCTTCACTCAGGTTTAAATCCAACACACAGGCTTCACAGACTGTCAGTCAATGTTTGTGTCCAAATATCTCGCACTTTCATGTCCCTTCTTTCACACAGAGAAGTGGTGTGTTAGGCCTTTTTGGTGAAGTTCATCTGTTCACTACTAAAGTACATGGTGCATTCATGCATGGGACCAGAGGAAATAAACCACCTCTGCAGAAAGAAATACAGTAACATCTTTGTACATGTCTTGATTTTCATGTTTGTAATGATCGATGAGGGGGAAACAGACTTCCTGTCCAGCAGACACAGGCAGTTTACTGGATGTGATGTTGTTGATGTGTCAGGGCTGCAGTTTTTTTTGTCTACAGTCAATTCAATCATGACAGACAGAGAGGGGAGGAATGGATGGCTCCTAATGAGCTGATGCGGAAGAAGATGATGTAAAAGAACGAATATATCTAATAAATCTGATCCGTTATGCTGCAGTATGACCTTGCAGAGAGAAAAAGTGAGATAGAGAGAATGCAGGAGAAAGAGAGAGAGAGAGAGTCCACCTGAGCTTTGAGCCCTTCAGGCTCAGCTCATCCATCTGTCTGCCAGTGCTTATGCTGTAAGCGAAGCTTATACCTCATACAGGCAACAACATGGGTGTCAGTGGCTCAACTGTCTGTCAGCTCAGTTTTCTTTGATTTCACAAATGTTGTCTGTGAGCGTGTTTTCATGTGTGATGAAGCAGTATTTGAATACAGTGCTCCCTCCTCACAATGGAGTTCTATGACAAAATATCAACAGACACAGATAGATAGATAGATAGATAGATAGATAGATAGATAGATAGATAGATAGATAGATAGATAGATAGATAGAAACTTTGTTTTTGTGTTACAGCGCCAACTCTTAAAATATAAATAAGAAAGATGAGATACAGCTATACATACACACAGAAGAATAAAGTACAGGAATTAAATATTAAAGAGGATAAGGAATAACAAAGTTATGACAATGCAAGCGGATAAATGATCGATACGTTCATACACAGTGCATTCATTATGTGCAGTCTCTTTTCTTCCTCTTCTGTTGCTTAGCAGCAGAAGAGACACAATAGTTGAGCACTTCTTGGCCACTTCTTGGCTAATCCCCATCTTAACAGGTAGTAGATGCAGCACAGGGCCTTCTGTTTACATGTCAGGCTGTTAATCTAATCTACACACAGATGTAGCCTCTTGTCGTACATATATCGCATCAGCAACTACTTTTCTCCTTCTATGTACCACAGACCTGTAATGAGGGTCTTGTAGGTATGGCCTGTATACTTCTGCACTTTACTCTCTTCTAATAACCTCCTTTTAACTTTGATATTCTGCTGTGAGTTTAATATAATGAAATTGTCTTGTTTCTGTAACTATTAGTGCTGTCTATGCTGCTATCTTGACCAGGACTCCCTGGAAGAAGAAGAAATCTTATATCTCAATGGGACTTTCCTGGCTAAATAAAGTATAAAATAATAATAATAATAATAATGATAATAATAATAATAATAATAATAAAAAAAATAAAAAGCTTTCAAAAATGTGGAAGGAAAATTATTATTTTAAAAGTCAGTGCAAATAGCAGGTCACATTTTATGGCTCTGTATGAACAGAAAGAGCTTTATTCAACTTTTTCTTCACACGCAGCAGCAGCAGCAGCAGCAGCAGCAGCAGCAGCAGCAGCAGCAGCACAGCAGCAGCATTACACCCTTAGATCTGTCAATAATGTTTCATGTATTAAAAAGTTCCCCTTTTTTGAATCTATGGCAGCACTTAAATGACCTGAAATCTATTTATTTTTATTTTATAGTTATGGGCATGAACATTTCTCTTAGGAAGGTTTCCTTGTCAAAATGTTTAAAGACATTTTTTTTTTTACTATTACAACACAATTTTTACACTTATCCATGTATCATGCTGGCTCAGCTGTCGTCATAGCAACAGCTTGTGCCTAATTACATTGCTTCACCCAGAGGAGCAGTAGTTAAAACGGAGGAGAAACCTGGAACATCACATCACAATGTAGCAGATGATCCATATCTTGCATGCACGTGTGAGGAGTGGACTGCAGTCTCTGTTGCAGACCCTGTCCTGGGTTAATGTTAGCACACTACAGTCCCACTGCAGTGACCCAGGTCCTCCTCCTCCTCCTCCACTCCCCCCACCCTTATCTTTCCACATTGATTCTTTGTTTTCAGCACAATACGCTGTGTGTTCACACATCACAACGCTTCTTTTCTCCATCTCTATCTTCCCCTCCACATTGCAGCCTCTCAGAAAGTTGTTTAATGTCACTTGGCTGTCTGTTATTAAGCTGTTATTTATTTATTTATTTTTTGATAGAACCCAATAGCATTGTGACTGATTTTGGACAGAATGTAGCACTGATTTCTTCTTTCTTACAGCTCTCGTCCTGTATAAGTCTTATATGAATAAAAGTGATTTCACAAGCCCTTAGTGGATAATATACTTTTTATGATATTCAGGGCAGTTAATTGCAAAATAAATCTAACAAAAAGACAGTATAGGGATGGGACGATATATCTATCAATACCAATATTAGTCTGATTCAGTCATTTTAGGCCATTTATAAACGATGAAGCTGTTAGCAACACATTTGTGTCGAGTCATTTCAAAGACACATTTCTCCAGTTGTGTAACAGATATCGTTTTCCCTCAAAAAGAAGAAATAAAAACCCCAAACATGACTCAGCTAAAAAAGCTTTTGCTGTTTTTTGGACTGTATCATGTTATACGTTTTTATCTGTACATTTTTTAACAGCATATTTCAAACACAACACATGAAAAACACACAACTGGAGCGACAGGAACAATGCAAACCTTGTGAAAATGGTTTCTAATGTGCTTCCTCCTAATATGTGACACCGTTCCTCTCAGGTGGATTGGACTTAGATTGTGATGAAGGCGCACTGTTCGGCAGGTGTGATTCTGGACGACAGCCAGCCAAGAAGTTAGAATTGATGTTGGGATGTTCTACGCTAACAGCATTTGAGGAGACTAATCAAATTAGTTGTGTCCTTTGCTGATATTACATCCTGCTTTTATGACGTGTCCTTAGTGCAGAGGAGCCACTCTTCTCTGTCAAATGTAGTCATATAAGTGATTCACGTTGTGTCAGGAAATAGTACCTGCAGCAACAGAGACAAGTGATTCATTTGCTTTCATTGATACCTGTCAGCTGTAGATTTAATTATAGATTATTTTTATTATTGCACTTCTAACAAATTTGAAAATGGGCCTTAGAGGAATTTAAGTTACTTTGTTTTACCCGAGTAACCGAAAAACAACAACACAAGGATAATATTGATGAAAAGCAAACAAAAACAAACTGATTTTATGTTAAATGTATTACCCTTCAGTGTATTTGTATGTGCTGCTCAGCGCATTAGGGCATCACAGCTAGTGTAGATAACAGAGAAACACTGCTGACGGCCTCCTCTCAGCTACATGGGTTTTAGTTTCAGCACCAAGGACAGCTCTTTGAAAAATACAACCAAATCAGCACCACATCTGCTACACCTAAAACTACTGAAAACACACTTTTTAGACGATTTAGATGCTATTACACATATAAAAAAAGGAAAAATGTTTATTTTTGTATCATAATAAATATTGTCACAGAGAATTAAATGACTCCTCAGATTACTTTCAATCAGGTCTGGATTATAGCTGACCATAACATGGAAATGTGCACACCTCAACCGACTGAAAAACTTCCTTATCAGCCAAGGCTGCTGGCACCGGCACAACCCAGGAACATAAAAATACAACACAGATGCCCCCCCCCCCCACACACACACAAACACCACCACTGCAGCTGCAGCTGCTGCCATCACAATACCAACCCCCACGTTGAGATTAACTTTATGATTTATCGCTGGTTTCACGTATTACATAACACAAGAGAAGTGCTGCGTATACTCTGATGAGTAGAAGTAGTAGACACACAGCAAAGACAGCTCATGCTTTAATGACTCATAAATGATGAAAAGTACTCATCATATTAATAACAGAGTAAAAAAAAACTACAGAAAATGTACAATGTATGTTTTTCTTGCGTTCTCATGGAATTGTGATGCATAATTACACGTCTGAGAGACTGAATCTGAGCTCTTGAGATTTTCAGCATCTTAATCAATTGTAAATCTAAAAGCCCTCCTAAAAGGAACCACAGCATTGATTTCTAATCACAGGAGAAAATTAAATATTCACTTTCTCCAGTAGATGAGGCCTGATTATTTGCACAGTTGAAAAAAAAGTCCACAAAAAATATTTTCCAATGAATTCAACTTATATTTAAAGATCACAATCATTTATCTTTAATTTATCTGCTGTTTATTTGAATTGATCTTTGTCACTTTAACATCAACAAAAATAATGTATGTATCCACTTGCGTTCTAACAAATAAATAAGATTGAATTATGAACTTTAAGGGTCACAGTAAGAGTAAGAGAGCTGCCTGTGAGAGACAGAGGAAGACAGGACACTGTTACAGAGGATTACAACTAATCTGTGTTTGTGACCACAGCGACATTATTACACTCTCCCATTGGCTCTGCTCTTATCTGGAACACAGCATCCAGCGTTTCCATTGGCTCTCACTCTCTCTGTGCGAGTTAATGCATTATTCACCATCACAGCGTCCTCATCCTTCACTGACTCAAACGTTTCTGTCTGTCTTTTGCTCCTCGCTCACTAAACTGTCAGGTTTGTTATTGCTGAATGCACGAGAGCGGGATTAGACGAGGATCAGAGTGTCTGTGTGGAAATAATTCAACACAGGTGTTTGTAAGCTGTTGTATAACATTTATAAACAAAGAGAATCTATTTTTTATTTCTGTATAAACGATGAGATATTTGTACATGGAAGTGATTATATCATCTTTCTATAAAGTATAAAGTCTCACGCTTACATTATGCAACCAAAGGGAGTTAATGGCAAACATCATACAATAAAACAACAGTTTATGGATTACATTTGCACCATATTATTATTTAGTATGTATTATTTTACAGGCGGACTCTTAAAATACATGTAAATCTGTAAGACTGTTCTTGTACTCAACTGAATTTCTCAAAGGCATATTAACACATCAAAATAATCTGATCGGGATACAGTCGGACTGGAGTCAGACTCAAGAGATTGAGATTAAATTTCTCTTTTATGTGAGATACATGGAACCAATGATCTTACACAATAAAAGAAATAAAGCATAAATATCCAGTCAGTATAATAAAAGAGTGATCACAAAGCAACTCTACGAATATATTTGTTGAATGAACTGTGTCAGACTCTCCATGACTATCACATTTCTCTGTCCTTGTCCTTGCCTGCTCCTTTTGTCTCTCTCACAGTCCGATTGTCTGTGTGCATCTCATGTGCAGAGTGTTTGTCTTTTTGCTTTTTTAAAAGGAAACATTTTCCCCACCTCACTGCGGAGATAAAAACCCATGAGGCTGCAGGCGTGGGGTGGTGGGATTGGATGGTGTCAACCTCTTAGCTGGATTAGGTCACAGATGAATTAACCGGGTGATGTAGAGAGAGGAGTGTCACACACTAGAGAGAGAGAGAGAGAGAGAGAGAGTCTTCTTGTGGTGGCAGTTGGAGGGGAGGAGTGAAGTGAGAAGAAGACCTCCAGTTAAGACCATCTGTCTCCTCGTAAATGTGTCCAAGTGGGAGAGAGGGACAGTCACTCTCGCTCAGACACACACACACACACACACACACACACACACACACACACAAACCTACAGTCCCACACAGACGGGTTTCCTTTAGGGAGGAGTCCATACGATACTCAAGTCAATACTATACTCAGTTGCCATGGAATGGAAAAGAAAACATAAAATGTAATTTGACACAAAATCCCTAACCATCACATACTGGCTTCACTAAGCACTGGCTGTCAACATGTAACAGCTTTTTAACTGGATCACTGTTCAGGCACGGAACGGAATATGTGTTACAGAGTTGAAGCATTATGTTTTTTTGAAATGGCTGGTTATAGCTTGGTGGTAATACATCAGTATAAATGTTTTTGGAAAAAAGAAGTTTGGTCGTTTAAAACATGTGAAACGACTGCAGCAGACACTCAGGGTTGTGATATTGGTGTCCGTAACTGACCAGAGAAAGTGGTATCGATCCACATGCACTTTATTTTGTTGTACAAGGCTGTAGCTGAACACCAGACTCTATAATGTAAATATATACAGCATATATGTATATGTTGGTATATGCATACATTCGCTGAAGGTTGGAATAAGGATTACGTTTGTTACGAGAATCTCCAGAAAGGCCCACTTTGATTGAGTTCATAATCTTGTATCACATTCATAAATGGATTGCTCATGATTGATTTTTTTTTTTTTGCCACTAACACTGAACTGGTACTGATTCTATATACTGTGATATGGAATATAACACAGATAACGCTGCACCAATCTGACTTGTCGCTCCCAATTTCCCCAATTTTATGTCGGTAAATTGAAGAAAACGGGAACAAAGGCTTGAATAAGTGGAAATGAAAGTGGAAATGAAAGTGCAAACAATAGAATGTACAATGAGGCGTACAAAGGACCTGTATCTTGTGGTCACATGATCGCAGAGAAACAGGTGTTACTTACAGTCATAAGGTTTCAGATCTAGATACAGTGCAGCTGCATTTTTACATTTAACTATTATTAAATGACAACAAGTAACAAGTGCCGTGGCTGAAAAGCTCATTATGTTTGCATCGAAATGAAATAATAGACCAGTAAAAAAAAGTTTTACTGGTCCTTTAAAACTTCAAAATCCTAAATATTCAATGGCCAAAGGCCCAATACTGAAGGAGAGCGTCAGAACACAAATATTTTCCAATGTTTAACATGAGTTTTCCTTATTAGGGTCATGATTTAGGGCAAAAGTGTCTATTCATGTCTCATGTGTCCAAACTGCCTCAGGCTTTGCTGCAGAAATCTGACACAGAAATCTCAGCTATTTTTTATATTATATGTTCTTCAGCTTATTAGTGTTGATTTTTTTTAATCGGATACTGTATATGCACATACATACACAAACATTTGTCATCATGTTTTTTTAAAAGGAAGTAAAGCAAATAACACAAATTGTGAGGTTAAAAACTGCAGTGTGTGTCTTTGACTGCTCTTGTTGTCTTGCTGTAAACACACACACACACACACACACACACACACACACACACACACACACACACACACACACACACACGATCATCGTTGAATGAGAGCAGTCATGTCGGCAGGATGATGAGAACACACGGTGCCAGTGGCGAGCTGACATTGGCGTTGCATAATCAGCATCTTGTACACGTTGGCGGGGAATCATGTGTATAAACACACACTTCACACCTCAGTCAGCTGACGTGTAATGTATGCATTTCTGTGCGTTGCATGGTTGATACACAAAACCTCACTTTGTCGTGATGATTTTAAGCATTTTTCACTCATGGATTTGTGTGATAAATGAAATGAACATTTCTACACTGCACTGCACACACAACACACACCCACACAGTCACTCACTCTTGGCACAGACTCTCTGAGAGGATGATGCTTCAAATCATCACAAAAGCCTTGAGATGCTCAAGACTCGTTCTCTTTTGATTTTTCAGTCATTTGATGATTCATATTGTTAACGTTCCTGCTTTTATTGCCTTTACTCACCTGTAACCATATAGTTGACAGCTGTGTGTCTGTTGTGTTACAGGGATTTCCTCCCTCGTGGCTCTGGCATTGTGACTCGTCGCCCTCTGGTTCTGCAGCTCATGACCTGTCCCACAGGTAAAAAACATCCAGTCAAGCGCTTGTCGTTTAGCTCATAGGAAAAATAATTAAGTTTTATCCTGATGTGTAATATCTGTGGGTGATTTTACATGATAAAGAGATTGTTCAAGACTTTTCAAAGCCTTAGTTTCATTCAAAAATAAAGCAGAAAACAGCAAACGTACAGTAGTTTGTAGTAGTTGGAGAATCACCTTTTCACAGAAAAAAATGGTTCAAGCCAGCCTCTAGTGGTCATTAATTGAATTGCATATGAAGACACTGAAATTAATCTGTGTTCAACATTTTTACAAATAAATACAGAGTCCATCCGGGTTTAATTTATTCCCATTCTGCCCTGTGGACTCCAAACACAACATTTCCACTCAAATTTCACCAGGGGAAATCAGTCCCTCAACACGTTTTCCATTCCAGTCACTGCAGAGATGACGACAGCATCCTTGTGTTGCCATGGTAGCAATTCATTAGGCTGTATAAGGGTATGCTGATAAGCCTTTTCGCATAGCCTACTCAATAAATGAGGCTGTATTCAAGTTTAAAGTGTGTACCAAAGCTGCTATGTTTGGAATTCCTCATTGATTTTGAATGTCTATTTTTTACTGCTGGGTGTTGAGTTTCATGAATGCGTTTCCTGTCCCTGTGTCCTCAGAGTATGCAGAGTTTCTCCACTGTAAAGGCAAAAAGTTCATTGATTTTGATGAAGTGCGGCAGGAGATCGAGGCGGAGACTGACCGCGCCACGGGGGCCAACAAAGGCATCTCACCTGTGCCCATAAACCTGCGTGTCTATTCCCCTAATGGTGAGTTAGTACGCTGCGATTAACGCGTTTTATTCTTTCATCTGACTTTAAAACCAGAGAAAGATTTCATTTAATTCTCCTTGTTGGTTTAGTTTCCTCCTATTTCTTTTCATTTCCTCTCCACAGTTCTGAACCTGACACTGGTGGACCTGCCAGGAATGACCAAGGTGCCCGTGGGCGACCAACCTGCAGACATTGAGTCTCAGATCAAAGAGATGCTCACGCAGTTTGTCACCAAGGAGAACTGCCTGATGCTGGCCGTGTCCCCGGCCAACTCTGATCTGGCCAACTCTGACGCTTTAAAGATTGCCAAAGAGGTCGACCCTCAGGGTAAAGCACAGAAGTTTATTCCTCTACTCCAATGTGTTTTAGAGGGGAAATGCTGTTCTTTTTTTTTACTCTAGATCAAGAAGAAATGATCACATTTTACAATCTTTTATAGATTCAAGTATCAAAGATGATAAAGCCACGCTCATTTTAGAATTGTTATCATAAGCTTCACTTAACCAAAGCTTCATAAGAGTCATAATATTCAGCAAATCTTTATCCAAAAAGACAGAATTAAAAAATATGCTCAATAAATTGACAGCATTAAAACAGGCCAGTGTATTTCAGTTAAAATCCAACAATGGACAAGTCACGGGTTAAATCTTTAACTCTTTATTGCATCCAAATTCAAATGCTTACTGTATGTTTGGCGTCCAGGCTCCAGCTCAGTCACTCCCTCCAGATATGTTACATTGACATGCCCGGGAGTGATTAGCAGCCAGCATAGCAAATCTCCCCTGGAGCCTGCAGGTGTCATGGCGTCACAGGGAATGGGACCCAAAAAACAGAACTCAGACAGCCAGGTAAAAATCCCGCACCAGAGGTGCCAAGCAAATAACAAAAAAAGGTTTAACAAAAAGGTGCTGTGCCAATCTCAAAGCTGACATAGGGCGATAGGTGGGGTCATCAGTCCATCACATGGACACACCTACAGTCAATTTAGAGTATCCAATTTGCCCAAATCTGCATGTTTTTGGACTGTGGGAGGAAACCAGAGAACCCATAGAGAACCCCCCCCACACACACACATGGGGAGACCATGCAAACTCCGTGCAGAAAGGCCCTTGTTTAGTTACAACTTGTAACAATTAATCGATTACTAAATGAATCGTCAACTAGTTTGATTATCCATTAATCGGTTTGAAGCTTTTTTCATGATTAAAACATGATTTCTGATTGTTTTAGCTTCTTTGCTCCACATAAAGAAATCATTCAAACTGAATCATTTCGGTTTGTGGACAAAACAAGACATTGAAGAACATGGAAGGTTTGAAAAAACACTGATCAAAGTTTTTTTTTTTTTTTTTTTTAACATTTTCTGACATTTCATGGACCAACCGATTTATCGAGAGATTAATCGATTACGAAAATAATTGTTAGTTGCAGCTCTACCTTGTTCCAAACGATGATGAATAACAATTAAGGTTATAATTTCCAACAAATCTTTTTCTGGAATAATGTAGGACCCTAAATATGGACGTAATAAACCCAGGTTTGACATTCATCACTGACATTAAAATGCCACATAATTATATTCACTAATTCATTCATTCATTGAATGAATGAATTAGTGAATGAATGAATGAATCAATAATACATTTTGTTAAGACAATATGAATTACTGGTGTGTTAACATTGTACTTTTAATTTTGTGAAACATAACTAGAATCAGCATTTGGGGATTGTTTTATTCATTTTTGTTCAGTGCCGTTGATAAATCATGTCCGTGTGTGTGTGTTTGTGTTTATATGAAGGTATGAGGACCATTGGTGTCATCACCAAACTGGACCTGATGGACGAGGGGACAGACGCGAAAGACATCCTTGAGAATAAACTGCTTCCACTCAGGAGGGGTGAGCACAAACGTTCACCTTCTCCACTCTGGCGGTGACGCACTGTTTCCCTCTTGTGGTAAAAATGTGGCCGCACTGAAAAAAAAGTTCACTTCTCCGACCGCTGACAGGAGCCGAGGGAGGGTAAAATAAAACAGCACTGAGGAAGAAATCAAAACAGAGACAGAGAGGTAGAAGAGAAGAGAGGAAGAAAGAGGAAGAAAAAGAAAATAACAGTCCTGGAAAAGAGCTTACATGCATGTATCTTGTGGGTTGCCCTTTACTGCAATGTGCTGATGTGGTGCTTTTCTTTTCCATTTGCTCTTGGTTAAGACCCAGGCATGTGCTTTTGAATATTTTCCATCTCCTTTGTTTTTTTTTTTTTTTGCTTAATTTTTTCCACCCCCTTCTCCTTCTTCTTGTGCAGTGCTCTGTCTCTAACTGTCTAATGTCGTGAATGTTCACATTTACAAGGCTGCTGGCTCACGGTCCCATTAGTTATAGAGCATGAAACGGCCTTTAACTGAGTGATGCATGAGAAATTTTAACTGGAGGTGAAATGGGATCCATGTGACCTGAACTCTGGTTTTTTTTTATGTGCCTTTTCTTTTTTTCTCTGCGTCTTTAAAAAAAAACTTGGACCCACATACACTGACATTTATTCATGTTTTTCTTCTTTTTTGCCCCTCATTCCTCCCCTTCATTCATCCTTCTTTTATATCCCATGTCTCTTAAAATGCGGTTGAAAACAGCTAAACATTATTAAAAGCTGTTTTTCAGTGGTCGGCTGCTGGATGTGCTCGTCATTCTTGGGTTTTGGGCTGTTCAAACTCACTTCTGATGTAGATAATACAAAGATAAAAAGAGAATACAGAAGCATTTGCATCTTTGTTGGTCTTTTTTTCGCTACAATTCCAGGAAATTATAAACAAGAGTTTGCAAATCCCCTGTGTCCAGGTTACATTGGTGTTGTGAACAGGAGCCAGAAGGACATTGATGGAAGGAAGGACATTAATGCTGCCATGGCTGCTGAGAGGAAGTTCTTTCTCTCCCATCCTGCATATAGACACTTGGCAGACCGCATGGGCACTACCTACCTCCAGAAAGTCCTCAATCAGGTGTGTAAAAGAGTAAAAGAGCAATAAAGTTTCCCCCATCATGACTAATTTTGCCTAACGCGGACTATATATGACCTGCACAGCAACTGACCAACCACATACGGGACACGCTGCCGGGCCTCCGAGCCAAACTACAGAGTCAGCTTCTGTCCATAGAGAAGGAGGTGGAGGAGTACAAGAATTTCAGACCTGACGATCCATCACGCAAGACCAAGGCTCTGCTCCAGTGAGTGTAAACTGAAGGTACATGCGCAGCCAGGTGTAGATGTAGATGAATATTATTGACATCTCTACCGTCTCCCCCTGCAGGATGGTGCAGCAGTTCTCTGTGGATTTTGAGAAGTGCATCGAAGGCTCCGGGGACCAGATCGACACGGCGGAGTTGTCCGGTGGTGCCAGGATCAATCGCATCTTCCATGAACGCTTCCCCTTTGAACTGGTCAAGGTGAGTGTGCCAGATTTTCAGTTTATTTTTGCAGTACGGTTTAAAACTGGTTTAGTTTACTGTCCCACACTGAAATATGGGATGTGTCTGTGTCGCGTCTCCTCCTGCCTTCCATGTGGATTTCTCTGACATCCATTGATTTACAAGACACCATTATTCAGCGAAACAGATCAGAAAACAGTGTAGAACATAAATTACAAGTAATACACATAAATCGTGTTTTTCTAGGCTCTCGACTTATGGTTAGCAAAGTTAGATTCAAATCATTGTCAAAAAAGTTCACCCAAAAGCCTATCAGCTCCACACTATTTTCTCTGTGTTTAGCTATCACTCATCACCGCACCCCACATAGTAAGCGATCATATCTATCTATTCTATGACAGTCGGAGGCAACAGCAACATTGGGCGAGTAAATCGTGATGACTGCAAAAAGGTGGAGATATGACTGAAAACTAGTTCTGGCTGGGCATGTTAACTCGTCAGTGGCAGTTAACGGTGTCAACGTTAACGCACATTAGCGCATGCCGTGTTCCCATGACGACTGACTGGAAAAAGACGTGTGTGACGTCATGTTTACGTGACTCCCGATTGTTAAAATGAGTCTCTAAAGTAACGCAAAACTTTAAAAACAGAGGCAGTACAAACGCAGTACACAGGTACGCTGGTTATTTGTAGCACTGCTCTTTTCGTTTAGTAATCAGACCGATCCAGATCGACTATAAGCACGCTAACGGCCCTAAAGGAGCTAACGGAGCTAAGTAGTAAAAGGTGCCTGGATTCTGGTGCGACAGCACATAAACACGAAGTCATGCACATCTTTTTCTGGTCAATCGTCATGGAAACGTGTCATGCGTTAATGTGCGTTAATGTTGACGCCGTTAAGGTGCCCAGCACTACTGAAAACATAAAAAGTGCCCATGACACATTTCGGATGTGAATTATAATACTTGAAAAAGCTTGATTATTCAGCTGTTTAAAGTAAGAGTAAAATCTTCTTGTCCACACTGTCGCTGCATACAAAGAATCGATCCCTCTGTCAGGTCTGATAGTTTTGCTTGACAGAGCCCATTTTCAGAGAAAGGATGCAGCAGCAAAACAACAACAAAAATCAGCAAACTTTACGCACTGGAGCTTTAATATAAGATTCAGCTCAGCAATCACAATGTGCACACTTGTTTTCACCTCAGCTCTACATCCTTTATAATAATTTGACATTATCTTCACCCAGAGCCGGTTGTCCACCTTCTCATCCACCTTCTCCGGCCATTTACCTCACACTGACCTCCTTCATCTTCCTCTCATGTCCTCCCTCTGAGGAAATAAAACTCAGTGCCTGTGACTGAGCCTGCAGAAAAATGGCCCATCGGTTTCCCACAGAGCAGGTTGTTTCCTGTGAGCAGGAGCTTGGCTCACAACACAGAAAACCTCAGTGTCTGTTAGACGTATTAGACGTCAGTTTATCACCGTGCTCTGTTTAAAAATATGAAAAAAGATAGGTGCATTGCCTTTGATAAGTGATAAATGACTGCTTATAAAAATATTATTTCCTGTTTGGGGAAAAGCCTGAATAACATTCCCAAAATAAAAGCAGCAGTAAGAGATTGTTTGTGTTCCATCCCAGTGGTTCCCATCATTTTCACAACGTACTGTATTTATGTCAGATGTTGCATATCAGATTATGCAGCAATTCATAGGAAAATTCAGTCTATTTTTGTATAATTTTGATATTTTGGGGAATTCCACTCTCACATAGGGCTGGGCAATAATTCAGTAACAAAGTAATAAATATGATATAAGCAATTGTGTCTAAAAGTACATAAACAATATATACATCAATATATTTAACAACTACAGAGTAAAACTTAAAATGTCTGACATTTTATTGAGATAACTGCTGTTATTGACTGAAATGTTCTTTTTTTTTTTATCCTGATAATATTTTTGGCCATACATTATTCTCATATTGATATGAAATGGTAAATATTAACAGTAACAGGTGTAGTTTATGTTACTACAAACTTCCCTTAAAGCGCGCCCATTAAATTAAAAAGATGTATTATACAACGTGCCTATTCTTAAAAAGTGGATTATGTGGTACTTTTTAAAATGAATGAATACATAATCTACAATAATTGCTGTTTGTTTTCAGATGGAGTTTGATGAGAAGGAGCTGCGGAAGGAGATCAGCTACGCCATCAAGAACATTCACGGCATCAGGCACGTCCGCCCTCTATTTCTCCTCCTCTCACACACACCCGTTCCTTCACTTCACTTCACCTCTGTCTCTCCTTCTCCAGTCACTTCTGCTGCATTTAACTGACTTTGGCTCCTTTTAATCACAAAGACTTGGCACAAGTTCTCTGTTCATTACTAATAGCATCAGTGCACTAGGAATGAGGATATTTTGGGATCAGATATTTGACTTTTTGTCTCTGGTTGGTGAAATGGTGAATTTGAGATTCTAAAAGTATCATAAAGTACCTATGCATCTTAATTTGAATCACTGGAATGTTTTTGTCTGATTTAAATTGTGCATTTGATCCAGTGACAGTGTTTTGGGTACTTGTGCACTTGCACAGATAGTAAATATAACATAATTATTCTATTTGGATAATTTACCAGCCTGCTGACAGTAACTTATTAAATCTTAATAGTGTTTTAAATGGCAATAAAACAATGACTGGGTCGTTGTTTTCTCACTGTTTTTAGAGTTCCATTGTATGGCTGAACTATTTTGGGAAGGCTATAATATAGTATTGTGATATATTGCATTTTTACATTTTAATTCAAGGTTCAGTTTAATATTCATTGTGTAATCGATTTAAAATGTGACGTAGCACGTCACCATCAAAACAGTAACTAATCTATATACTTTTGCAATGATAATAACCTTTTCCAACATGTTAAATTTTATCATTTGCATAGAAAAAAAAGATTACAAAAAAAATCTAATAATTAAATTTCAGCTTTAGAGATTTGCATTGTTTCTATTTACATTCTGATTAATTGTTCAGCACCATTTCTTTTTGTTTATGTTTTTGGGGTAAAAGCTCAGAAATGGAGGGAAATTCTTTTACAATTAACACTCTTCTCTTTACCCAACCCTCCTCCCTCCCTCCTTTTCTTTCTC
The DNA here is from genome assembly GCF_963457635.1 of Microchirus variegatus. Classification (NCBI taxonomy): domain Eukaryota; kingdom Metazoa; phylum Chordata; class Actinopteri; order Pleuronectiformes; family Soleidae; genus Microchirus; species Microchirus variegatus. Next base: position 13,292,501 of record NC_139817.1, read on the forward strand.
TCCATCACCCTTTTTTCTTCTTCTTTGGCCCTGTGGCTGGCTCTCTCTCTCTGCTGGGCAGAACTGGCCTCTTCACCCCGGACATGGCCTTTGAGACCATTGTGAAAAGGCAGATTGGGAAGATTAAAGAGCCGTGCACCAAATGTGTGGACATGGTCATTTCTGAGCTAGTCAATACGGTTAGGCAGTGTACCAAGAAGGTAAAAAAAACAACAGTAAACGGTGGACAGCACTATTTTTTTTATATTATTATTATTTCCATCCCTCGTCTGCAAAGTCCCTGTGCTGTTTACTCCCTGTTACTGAAGCCACCTGGCCTCGCTCCAAACCCTGCTGTTGTTGGACAGTGAGGGGGACATGTGGAGTGGCAGGGTGGGCTGCAGTATGTTTGCCTGCCTGCCTACTGTACTGCTTTGGACAGGTTTGGCTGGTTACAGGCTGGTTATGGTTGAAAAGCTGTTGCTGAAGGAAAAACCAGTGTGGAGGCTGAGCTGTCATCAGAGCGTGGTTGCCACATAAGAGTCAGAGAAGTTCAATTTTATATAATGATGTTTATGTTTACCAGTAAGTCGAATCAGAAAGCGATGAATTATCTGTATTATTTTTCTTCTCTATGTTCCCTGGGCAGCCAATGGCTTAGTGTAAATGGAACTTGGCTTGTAAATGAAGGGTTGCTGGGGTACCCAATCCCCAAATATGCGGAACACACATCTGCTGTGGCGGCCCCGAGATCTTAAGTCAAATTACATGAATGAAAGTAAGACGAGATGGACTAACTGAAGTGAGAAGACATGCAAACAGATCAGAGCATCACTGAAAACACAAAGAAGTTAATTCCCTGCTCAGAAATCCGGGTTGTGCAGCAATTTATGAGAGAAACACATAGAGTCTGATAGTTTTGAATGACAGAACCTACTTTCAAATGAAGGACACAGCATATAAAATTACTAACACAATAAAAATCACTAAAAGCAAATTTAATTGTTTTTTTTTTGGGGTAGTTTTCCTCAAGCAGCTTCCTTCTATGAATATCTATGACGCCATCCCTCTTAAGACCGTTTTTGAGCTTTGATCCTACTTAGACTGAGACACAATAGGCTACACACATCTTGTGTGAATCACTGAGACTCGCTGGCAGCCATAACGGATGACCTCAGCCTTCAGACGTCGTGGTGTGTGTGTGTGTGTGTGAGACTGCAGCGGCGGCTGTGCACCTGCAGCACACAGGAGCTATGATGACCATGGCTTAAAGGCCTCGAGGGGCCACAGAAACAGAAGCCTCTGAGTTTGGCCCAGTGAAAGAGCAGTAACCTTTATCCAAACTGTGACCAAACAATTACAACAGTTGTACTGCTGCTACAGTGCTGTCGGGAGGCCTGGGGGATAATAAATGTTATGACTAAACGGTCCTGATGGAAGTCAGAGGAGGCAGAAGGATGGGTGGAGAAAGTCAAAGTGCAAAATGAGGTAGAGCCCGCTCACTTATTGCATCGCCACAAAACACTTTTTTACATTTTAATCCAATGCAGAACTTCCTCTTCCTTTAAAATCAATAAATATTTTAGTTATAATGGAATAAGTATGTGGGCTTTACCCTTTTTGCACTTCATATCCAAAGTCAAAGGTCAACAGTGGGCAGATCAGGTCATCATGGCTGAGCGTGGTGTTGCATCGCTGTGGTCTCACTGTTGTGTGGCTTAGATATTTTGGAGTTGTTCAGGCTGTGTGCTTTCTCTCTTTTCTTCCTCTATCGCTATCTCTCTCTTTCCTCTCCGCTGATAGAGAGACACTCCAGTGCTGCCCTGTTTTAGAATGATGGCTTCAGGGGAAACCAAATGTCTCACTTGCTGTTTTCCCCCCCCAAAACCCCCACACTTCTTCTTGTGTTTTTAATCTGTCATTTCCTTTGTTCCCATCTTTAATCTCCTCCCTTCTTTCACCATTACTTTTCTTTTTATTCCTCTCTCTACCCTCTTCATTATTGAAATCCTTCATTTGTTTCTTCTTCCTCTCATTTTTCCTTCACACTTTTTGTTTTTTGTTTTTTACTTCACTCCTCTCCCCCCCACCACCCTGTGCTGACTGCCTATCCCCTACAGGACGGGGCTGTTCACCCCTGACCTGGCCTTTGAGGCCATAGTGAAAAAGCAGATCCAAAAGCTGAAGGAGCCCACACTGAAGTGTATAGATATGGTAGTGAGCGAACTCACCTTCACCATTCAAAAGTGTAGTCAAAAGGTAAAATAAGAAAGAGAACCAGAGCACAGTGACTATCTTTGATCAATGCACAGATATGGGTGGACCGATAAACAAGATATAAACAAGAGATAAAAGATATACATTTTAGTGATTTAGATGGCATACCATATTTTTTCGACACTTGAGAAAACAATTAAGTCCAAACGTGCCGTTTAACCTCAATGCACTAAGTCAAGTAAGCAACATGATACTGTTTGCTTATGGAGCTAAATTTAATTTTTAATTTACAGAGCCCCTTAAGTCCCAGAAACATGTTATACATGTCTGTAGTGTTTTTTTTAACCACAGGGATGAGTTGCAGCTCTAAGTTTATAAACTGGCTACATTAGTAAAGAGCAACTTGCCAGGTCATAATTTACCCCACTGAGTCCTTGCATCCTAATCCAACTATCCATGACAACCTTTTAAATTAAAATAAAATAGGCTGTTGTTACTGTCAAGCCCTAAAAACAGATATAAATATATAATGTCATATAATGTCATTTGTAATTTGAAGTGTTTTACGGCTCCTTTCACCCATTGTATCTTTAAGAGAGTAAATAATCAACTGCACTTGCATGAGTTTAGTTAAGCAAATCCACTTGCTTGAGTTAAACTAAACTAAATTCCAGTTTATCCTCTCAGTATATCTTTTCAAACCATTTTGTAAAAACCAAACCAATCCAAAATATTAAGATTATCTCATAAATTAAACATCCAAAAATCCTCTCAATATCAGAATAGTTGTGACCTCCCGCATAGTTGATAAAAAGCATCATAAAGTCCATGGTCAAACATTTTTTTCAAGTAGCAAAATCCCATTTCCTTCAAAAACATGTGGTCAAAGACAGTTAGTGGTTATCGGTCTGTCCTTACTCTCTATTTTAAAACCTGCATTTTGATTAAACTTTGTCTTCTGTCAGTTATTGGCCTTATTTTATAACATAATATAATATAATAAACTGCATGTTGGACTCTTTTTGTCATATCTGACGTCATGTTGTCTAAAAAAACACTAATGTTTTGATTTCATTTGGTTTCAGTCTTATTTTATTTCTGTCTTTGTTGGCTTATGATTTTACGATGGAGTGACTGATTGTGTAGTTCCACTTAGCGTCTAATCAACACACCTTTATTGTTTTCCACCCTCCTTTATATTTCTATCATCCTCTCCATTCCTCTCATTCTCTAACTGTTTAGACCTGCTGCTTCCTCCCAAAGCAAATTCCCTCCAACGAGAGCATGACCTCCTTTGGATTTCTCTTCTCTTTGGCTTCACTTTCAGAGACATACTGTATTTAAAGATGCTGTATTTTAATATACAATGTTTGGGAAAATCCACAAAGGGGTCAGTTTGAAGTCTTCCTCAAACTCCCATTTCTCCCCGCCACCAACCATCTTCACCCTCCTCCTGCTCTCGCGGCTCCTCTGCATTGCATGTCAGTCTCAGTCAACGTGAGTCTCTGCCTGCTGCCTTTTTTTTTGTAGTTTTTGTTATTAGGAAACAAATATTTCTCTGTTTCTGTGTCAAATTTAAGACACGGAACATGTCAGCTGCCTTTCTCAGCCTTCAAGTTACAATGCACCTTTCCTCACATCAAAAAAATTATGTTTTGAGTTGCTTTGAAATTCATTTCTGTCTTTGTTTTGTTCAGTAAAAAGTGTCGTTTTCATGGTTTTCACTGTTTTTTCCCCCACAAAAAACGTGAAACCTATGAATTTATCTTCATCACATGAATTCACCAGCGTACAATTGGACACTGGTGAAACTGTTAATTACCACAAGTCTCTCCTCACTGCTTTACCAAGTTGAAAACTGTTGCTCGATTTGATGGGATGCAGATTTTAAAGTTTGGAAAACTACAATGTGCTAGTGCTAAATGGAAAATGTAAGATTTTGTCTAAAAGTACGTTTTTGAGCATACTAACAACGTTTAACAACACCAGCTTCATAGAAAAAAGTTCAGATGCATGATATTGGACTTTTTGCCGATGTTTGTGCCAATAAACGGGCCTTCTATTTTAGTCTTTAGTCTCATCGGCAGATCTTTGCTTGACTGTCAATATCTGACATTTTAAATCCAATATCTACCATTACCAATCTTGTACATCCATCCATCCATTATCTACCGCTTTTTCCTCCACCAGAGGGTCACGGGGGGTGCTGTGCCCATATCAGCAGACATTGGGCGATAGGCGGGGCACGCCCTGGACAGCTCGCCAGTCCATCGCAGGGCCACACACAGACAAACAACCATTCACTCACACTCACACACCTACGGTCAATTTAGAGAGGTCAATTCACCTAATCCCCATATCGCATGTTTTTGGACTGTGGGAGGAAGCCGGAGAACCCGGAGAAAACCCACGCACACACGGGGAGAACATGCAAACTCCTTGCAGAAAGACCCTTGTTCCAAAGTTGTTCCAAACGGGGCTCGAACCCAGGAACCCGGGTCTTCTTGCTGCAAAGGCAAGAGTGCTAACCACTACACCAACCGTGGGCCCCAATCTTGTACATCCAGAGTAAAAATAAATAAATAAAATAAGCAACATACAGCATACTTTGAGGTATTAGGAAAGAGGATGTAGAGTTTTAACCTGTTGGTGTTAACCCGTGTTGCTAATGATATAAACAAGGTAAAGAAAGAGGCATAATGGATGTGATTTGCATCACATAATGTTCACCTAACGCAAAGTAAAATGTCCGCTTTGAAAAGACTCAGATGTAACAGTGGATTTTCACACTCTTAACATTAAAATACCAAAGGTGGTTCTATAATGATATGCACCTTAGTTTCAGAAAAAAGAGGTGGTAAATAAATCTAAAGAGGTAAACAAATCTAAAGAGACTCCACTGGCCTTTCCTTAATATCGCTGTTGCTCAGAGTTCAACACAGAAGTGAGAGAAATTGAAAGCTTGACAGATCTGCACTCATCCCTTTGCATTAAGACTTTAGTCATAAAGTAATTGGACTGACATTCATTTTAACAGTGTAACCCACTATTAACGCCTCATTTGCATCCTCTGCTCTGTAATTGGACCAAACTGGGAGGCTGTGAAGTGAAGCAACTTGGGGAAACAGGAGGAGGCTCATTGATATCCCTTCACTCCTAAATCCATCTGACAGACGTGAAAGATGCATCGCAACTTGCAAGAAAACTGTGTATTTTTCTTCTTGCCCTGTGATTTTGGTTTGGATTTTTTTCTCCCTCCCTCCTCACACTTCTCCCAAATGTGTTTGTGTCACATTGGAAGCCCACCAACGTCTGCGTTTGTGGACTTACAATGAGCTCATGGAAAAAAAGACCCACAGTGCTGGGAAAAAAATAATCTTTTTTGTTGATGTCAGGAACATTTGCTTATTATTGTTTTATTTTTCTTCTTGTGCTTATTCTTTATTTTGTGTGTGGCAGTATCAGAGACTTGGCACTTCTCTTTGGCTTTTGTCCAGTCTGGACATAAACTCCAGTGACATAAACACAGTCGCTTGGTCAGAATATGCAGAGAGAGGAGCTAAGTCTGGAACAAACGCCACAACACAACATGTTTAATTGTGTCTCTGTAGCATTTTTGTTGTACTTAACTGGTGGAACTGTGCGTTGTGGTTCAGCAAGATGAGTCATTTTGTGGTTTACTTTTGTGACAGTTATTTGTGTGTGTGTGTGTGTGTGTGTTGCAATAGTTTTGTTTGTTTGCTTGTTTGTTTTGTTTTTCCTTCCACCTACCTACTAATCTCTGTGGTCACAGCTGGCTCAGTATCCAATGCTGCGGGAGGAGATGGAGAGAATCGTCACCCAGCACATCAGAGACAGAGAGAGCCGCACTAAATGCCAGGTAACAGAAATGACATGGAATGACATGAAATGACACAATATTATTGTTTTACATGAACATACGACTAGTTGTGTTATAAATGAAGTCATTTTGTGTACAAAGATTAGTTATGGACAGACAGAAATACAGAAGTACATGAAAATCTATACAGTCTATACAATCTATACAAGAACAGGATCAAGTTTACAAAGGTTTTCAAGCCCCCTTAAAGATTCTTGGAAGTCTTCCCAATGGAGTCAAACTTCAAATCCTGTTGTAAAGTGGTAAACAGTGAAGGTAATAAAGGCTGTTACTGCGTGACATGTAGGAGGAGATGATATGAGGACAGCAGTCCAAGGATTGATTTGTAGATGAACTCAAAAGTCTCTGTGTGGATAATGATGACCATCTGACCATAAAGTACAGTGATAAGTGGGGTGTCTATAGCCAGCTATGAGTCTTCTGAGGGTTCCGTGTAAGACAGCGTCCAGCATCTGTAGAGAGCTGGCAGTGGCTTTCACGTAAACCATGTCACCATTAGGGATTCAACGGTATTCGGTATTTTACTGAATCGTTCGGTACACCCTGTTAGGTTCAATACGCAACGGCAAACAACGGTATTTCGGTATGTTTCAGTCCTTCAAAATGAATTAAAATACACAATGCTGCATGATTAGATCGACTTTGGAGCAGAGATAAACCACGGTGTGCAAGCATCTGTTATGCAGCGCAGTGAAGTTGGTTTTAAGTTGGATATTGGACAGACACTCGCTCAACAGCGCCACCTAGAGCAAGCGTCATCACCCGTCTCTTTCACTTGGAGCAGCATGGTGTATTTGTAGTTGTAGTTTCTGCGAGTGGGTTAAAATTGTGTTTATTTTTGTTGTATAGCACTAAACATTATTTATTTTTAATTTGTGTGGTTTCATGTTTGCTGTTTCATTTGATCTGATAGTGCACTATTGTGGTAAGACAGTGGCAATTCCAAGCCGTTTCCTGGTGTTGAAAGTAAGCCATGACTCATCCCTAATGAAGAACCCAAGCTTTAGTTTCAACTTCTTTAAAAGGTTTTCAATATGGGACATAAAAGAGAGCTGTAAAGAGTCCACAAACTTGATAGGTACATCTTTGCTAAGTGTTTTAACAACTGCTGGATCGATATCTGTGTAACCGGTCTTAACTTAAAAGACCAGAATGCAATTCTAGGGTTTCTCACAAGTCTCTGTATTATTTGACAAAAAGCATGCAGTCATTCATCTGCTGTATGCCATTCCCTCTCCAGCCATGTTGAAACAATTCTGGATCAATGAATTAATCAATTAAAATAATATTACAAACATTAGCAACGTATAAAAAAACAAAAATAAAGTACTAAAATAATAGTCCAAATAATAAACAAATGAAGCTTTAAATAACATATACACTCACATTTTATAATAAACAATGAAATAATATATGAATTCTTAACATCTCATTCACTCAATAAAACAATCCATTAAACACATTAATCACAATGAAAGTGCATCTCCATACCTGTATTATTTGACAAAAACAACGTGTCATCCATCTGCTGTATATGCCATTCCATCTGTAATCAAACGAAGGACTCATCAGCCGCATGCAGGACGTTCTCTCTCATCCTCGTGCACACGTACACGCACACACACGCACGCACTCACGCTGGCGGCTAGCGTTAGCTGCTAGTTTTAAGACGATAGCTCGCCAAATTCACGTTCCTAGCCGACACGTTCCTAAACTCTCTCTCTCACGCACACAATGCTCCCCCCGCGACTAACCAAGCCTAATTATGACAGTTTTATGATGTTTACAACACAATTAGACACTCAACAAAACTTAGTTTACCTCCAGCCATGTTGAGACGATTCTGGCTGGAGTGGGCGTGCGCGGGGCGCTGCCATACCTACGCATGTACGCGATTACGTCACGGTCCGATAAAATGCATTGCTCCTCATGCTAATTGAATTTAATTAAAGGCAGTAAACAACTGTTTTTCTTTTAATTTATAGGTTTCTCCCAATTTGGTAGCCGAGCAAACATTATTTACCCTCATACATCGACTACTCTGTGGACAGAGATTTGGTTAGACTGTTTTATTATTATTATTACACTTAAACTTCCTTAAAAGGTAACTTGTTTTACTTCTATTTATTTATTTATTTCAACAATCGAGCCTTAATACTGTTCACACTTAACACCCGATACTGGAACATTCAGCAACATTTATCACACATGGAATATTTTCACAATACCAAGACACAGTAAGAGCCACGAGTTAAACGGATCACATTTCATTTACACTGAAAAGTACAGTGCATGTTTTATTTTCTTCGTTATTATATCTCGCAGAATGTGATAAATCATGAGCTTGGTGTCTTATGATTATGATTAATGATACTTTTTCTACAAACACAAACACAGATCACCAGAACTAATTGAAGAGATACTTTGAGAAATACTGTACACAGCGGCATTAAGAGAGCAAACAAAAGCAAAAGGGATTTTCCCAGGAAGGATTTCTAAAATATGAATGAATAGGAAACATATTGGCATGGTATTTATTCCTTTATTTTTTACATCTCTCTTATTGTCTGTGTTCAGGTGCTGCTGATGATCGATATCGAGTTGTCCTACATGAACACCAACCATGAGGACTTTATCGGATTTGCTAAGTAAGTTATTGTTCTCTCCAATCGTAGAGAGAGAGTATTAATCCAGAGCAGCTGTTATAGTTTATTGTTTACATGTGCTGGTTGAGGTCAGACCACGGTATGTGAGGATGATGATGATGATGGCGGTGATGTTTTTTGGTTTTTTTTGTGCAGTGCTCAACAGAGGATCAACCAAATGAACAAGAAGAAGGCAGCTGGCAACCAGGTACTTTAATCACATCCATGCAGACACAGAGGTGTGCCTTTTTTCTTCAGGTTACTTTAATCCACAGGAACATGAGTCTGTGCTGAATCCATCTGTTCCGTCTGTCAGCCCCAAACATGAATGTTGAGCTCCATGCAGTCTCTCCCCCGAGGCCTCGCTCTGGTAGCACTTAGCTGTCTGTTTTGTGCATGCTAAATGTAGCACGGCTACACAGTATCTTGTTACCCTGGGCAACAGTCCACATCCTACACACAATGCGGCTCTTGCAGTGTGCGGCGCTCACAAATGCAGCGCAAGCACTAATGGACAACAGTTGTGGAATCCCGAGGCACGAAATGTCATGCGTGGTGGACGCTCTCGTTGAAAGCTCTGACAGCAACATTCAGAAACGTTAATATCAATCCAAAGGAAGGCATTTCAAAATATGTCAGGCAACATTTCACAATCCTCACAGTCTGTCCTTTTATGAAGAGAAAATGTTTGACTGTTTAAGTGTCGATCTGTGTCGAGATGAAACACAATCTTACAAAACGAGACTTATAACAAATAAACGGCCGGTATTGACTCTTCTTGATGACCAATTAAAGCGCTTTACGCAACATTTTTGTTTGCTATTCACCCATACATACAGCACATGTGCAGTATATGATGCCTATCACACACCTGTGTTACCATTCAGACTCATGTAGACCGGCAGAACTAGTGATCACACCTTGACCTCAGTTAGAAAATGACCTAAAAAAAACTAAACTGAATATTTTGTGATTTGCAAATATTTTGCTCGTCCTGTTGAACTTTATTAAAATCTACAGAGCTTCACAAATGTATTAGACCATCACCCAATGTAAAGTTTATGCCACATCTGCCCTAAATTAACACTATAAAATATTTTTTATGTTATGTTTCTGTAATACACAAGTATGTAGAAGCTCTTTGACCCAAATCGTATTTTTAATGCTAAAATGTTGTTTTTATTGTTATCCATGGTTATTTCTTAACTACAATGTGAAATGATAGTTATTTATTTGCATTCCTGAACAGAAAAATTTGTTTTAGTGGTTGAATGTTATGACTTTCTCAGAGAAGCCCAGTGAGGCGGCTCAAATTTTGGTATAAAAGGGTGAATTAAGTATGTTATTTGCCAAATAAAATACAATATAATGTTTATTTTTTTAAATATATATTTTAAATTAAAAAAAAAATATATTTTTCATGACAGTTGGTCTCATAAATGTGTATATTTTTTGAAAAGTCTGCCAAATAAGGGAAACACAGTTGGTTAACAAAAAACAAAACAAAAAAAACATAATAACTATCTAATAACCAAACTCCACTGTAACTGGGTAAAGTAGATGGCTATAACAGCCTTTTTTATTCTGCATTTTGAAGCTTCTTGTGTTCTGTAATTTATCTGTATACTTTCATTCTTTTAAACTTTTATCTGTCAGTTATATTTCCCTCTGCTCTATTCTTCATTAATTTCCTGTATCTTCCCAGTGATTTCTCTTTTTGTGCTGTGTCTTCCCTTCTTTTCCTTCTCTCTCTGTGGTTTTGCTCCTCCAGGATGAAATCATGGTGAGTAGTGTGTGTGTGTGTGTGTGTGAGTGTGTGATTTCTGTGCATGACTGTCATGCACATGTTCTCATGTCTTTGATACTCTTTGATGCATATGCCGGGCCGTGCATGTGTTTACATCTGGGTTGTATTTGTGTTGGATCACGGCTCAAATTAATTGTTACAAATTATGCTGATAACTTTCGTCACAATTTAATTGTGTCTTAACTCAATGCAGTGGTGTTAAAGGACCAGACGGGCAGTAACACACACATGTGAATGAATGACTGGTCGATGAATTCATGAATGTGTGGACGTGCATGTGTGTCTGAAATGAGCTTCACTCACTGTAGGCAGGTGGCTGTAGTGAGGATGCTTGGCTGCTTCCCTGTCTTGTACAGCTGTGTCCACCCTAGAACACTCTTAACTCTGAATACTATGTCCCCATTGCTACATACATTCCAATGACTATTGTCCCTAGGACATTAGATAAATAGAATTGCATTCACATGCTTGAGAAATACTAAGCCATTGACAGAAAATCAGCCTTTCCCCAACGGAAAAAAAACAACAATGTTGTCCAATAAACTGAAGAGAAGACGAGTTAAAGAAGATTTGTGCCATATTTTATCATCTTTTTTCCCTCTAAATGGGAACATAATTTATAAAACTGACATAATTTTGGCCCCTGGTGGCTGTTCAGCTTCAACTGGCAAACCAACAGTCTGTGGGCTTTTCTTCTGCTGTTTGAACTCGATAAAGAGAGAGGATTACTATATAAAAAAGTGTAGATTAAAGGAGTATTGGAAACAGTGATCAAACATACTTGCCACTGGACTTCATCTGTCTCGCTTCTTCTTAACAATTCCTTCTGAGCAGTTGCAGAAACCTGCAGTGAGACAGACATACTCCACCTCCACAGTTATCAGTTGTCATAATAACCACCCAGATTAGGGTCAGAGGTTAGGGGCACAGTGTAAACATAGTGGGGATCTTCACTTCCTGTTTATAAATGGCTGCAATTGACCCTTTAAGACCCCATGGCTTCTGTTCTCCTGCGAGCTGACTTAACTCTTGCCTGACCTCCGTAACTGTGGGATCCTTCAAAAGTCCACTTTGTACCAAAAAAAATAAGATTCACTGATTATTGACTTATCGATAAATAAGCTGATGAAAAGCCGATGAAAGAAAAGTGCGTGAGCAGCCAAGCTTTGTTCAGAACCACAAAACCGTGTCTTTGATTCAAGTCCAGATGTTTTCCAGGCACACAGTGATAGGTTTTCCCATATGGTATGAATTTTTATTTATCCTTATACTTTTTTTTATATATACACACACAAAAGGAGGTTGTTATACATGTTTTTTTATTTGCATTTTTGGACAAGTAAAAGTCATTTTGACTTGGAATGGTGCACCATAAACATAGCTCCATTATTGACTATGTTCGTTGATTACCATGAGAAGTTTATTGTTAGTCTGTTTCATATACAGTTTCTTGATGCATGAGTACTCAGTCGGGCACCAAATCCACAAGTGGAAACAGTATCCAGCTGTTTAAGGGATTTATCTTTTTTTTAATGTGAAATGAAATCATATACATATTTTGTTTTTACTATATTGTAGTAAAAACAAACAGGCTTGGGACAGCAGTATAACTGTGACATTGTAATGTAGTCCTAACCAGACACACTTTTTCTTAAATTTAGAAGATACTTATTTTTTGTTTGTGTAGATTTTTGTAGGTTTATTGTTTTAAAAACAGCACTCCAGGAAGCCAGGAAGTAGATTTAACTGGATGTTAACCAATTAAGCCTCACAGCCATTTGTCACTATAGCAGTGTTTAGGTCTTGTGTCAGCCCGACAACATTCTTGTGCCACACACAGGAAATTATTTGTTATATGTCAAGACAGATGGCGGCAATAGCAACATTGTGCTAGTAAAGCGTAACAGCAGGTTGGAAAACACGGGAGTGCACACGCAAAGTTTCAGAAGTGAATACTAATGCTTAAAAAAGCTGATTGTTTAGCAGTTTGTTTAGCAGACACTTCCTGCCCAGGCTCAGGTCTGATAGTATGACAGAACCTGTTTTATAGGTAGGTAGGTAGGTAGGTAGGTAGGTAGCTAGCTAGGTAGGTAGAAAGTAGGTAGATAGATAGAAAGACGGTGGGTAGGTAGGTAGCTAGCTCGCTAGCTAAGTAGAAAGTAGGTAGATAGATAGAAAGACAGTAGCTGGGTAGAAAGTAGGTAAATAGATAGAAAGTCTGTAGGTAGGTAGGTAGGTAGCTCGCTAGCTAGCTAGGTAGGTAGAAAGTAGGTAGATATATAGAAAGATGGTAGGTATGTAGGTAGCTCGCTAGCTAGATTATAGATTATAAAAATATATTTAAAAAATAAGAACATGAAGAACAAAAGTTACACACACACGAAGCACATAGACCAGCACTCAGGACTTAATTTACTGTATGGTTTCAGGAGGTTTGATACAAATGTTGTAGTTGTTCATCCCCCTCGCCTTCACCCTGCTTGACCCGCTGACCCCCTGCTGCCTCCTCAGTAGCCAGCTGTACTGTGCTGGGACTTGACCAACCTTGTGTATTATGGCCCATGCGTTGGCGTAGCTTTATAATGTTTTCTCCACATTTTCATTCAGCCTGAGAGAGGAGTTAACGATCGGTTCAAGGTAAATAATTCGCGCACCAAGTATACTGCTTTGTCTCCATAGTGTCTGTGTTGTGGAGAGAATGAAATGCAGAAGAGAGAAAAAAATAAATGTTTTTTTTAAGCCATGTAGGTGAGCCCCACTGTTTATTATGGGAATTTAGCAGCAGCGTCGTGATTACATTGTATATTGTTAGTGTATGTACAGTTTGTGTGATACATAAATAAACTGACAGATGTGATGTGAGGTTTGTGACTATACAGTACGTAGGAAGTAGATGGAGGATGAATTCACTCTGTTGTTTTTTTAAAATGATTTATAATGAGTTTTTCTTGCTCTGTGTGTCTGTGTTTTACTCAGGTGATCAGGAAAGGCTGGCTCACCATCAACAACATTGGCATCATGAAAGGAGGAGCCAAGGAGTACTGGTTTGTCCTCACGGCCGAGTCTCTGTCCTGGTACAAGGACGATGAGGTGAGACGGCTGTACTTCTTTTTGCTTTTCTGATAACAGGTTATTGAAAGACACATTTTCACCTTTTCTCTCCTTTCTACACAAACATAGTATTGAAACTGGACTGGAAGTTGTCACAGGCTTGGACTCGCTGTCCGTCTGGAACTCCGACAAAATAATTATACGTATCTAATGTTTGTCAGATTATAAACGTTGGATACTTAGAATTATTTTGTCGGATGTCGACAGGGGAAAACCTGGGGAACAAGTTCCAGACGGACAGCGACTCCAAGCCTGTGACTTCTTCCGGAACTCACCCATCGTTAATTTAATCACTGACACCTGTGATTCTTCTACTGTGACCTGTCAAAATGGCTGCTGTGCAAAGTCATTACAAGGCTGTACCAGTTCACTGAGCAGTGGAGGAGGTAGCCACAGTCTTATTGTCTCCAGGCCTTTAGCCACAAACACCCGTTGAGTGTGTGTGTGTCAAACAAACCTATCTTTGTGAGGACATTTCGGCTGGTCCACACAACTTTAACAGGATTTTTTAGGGGATCAAGGCCTGGTTTTGGGGTTAAGGTAAGGGTTAGGCGTTTAGTTGTGATGGTTATGGTTAGGAGAAGTCTATGAGTGTCCACACAAAGGATACAAAACCAGCATGTGTGTGTGTGTGCGTGTGTGTGTGTATTACTGAGAAGGCCTTTTCCAAAAAGTCAAGACCCCCCAATATGTCAGACACCAAAGCTGGCATACACATGTGCATACCAGAGCCCCCTGCCCTGCTCCCAATCACTCACACACACACACACACATGCACAAGCACACACGCGCACAAGCACACACACATACAAGCTGCTTCTAATAAACTTATTTCATTTCAAAGAAAGGGTGCAAGAGCAAGTCGGACTGGTTTGTAGGGGAGGAGACAGGAGTGTCTTTTGTTAACTGGTGAGCAGCAGGAGTAACAAGGACCATGTGAAAGGAGAGAAAGTGTACAAGAAAAGAGGGTAAAGGGTTGACTTTCATTATTCTCTCCCCTTACCTTTTTTTCCCCCCTTCCTCTCCGTTCAAAATTCATCCCCCCAAAAAACCAGAGGAAAAAGTCCTCTTTATCCAGGTCACCATCTGTCCATTCTCTTTCTGTCTCATACTTTCCTTGTCAACCTCTGTTTCTCCTCCATCCCATCCCGCCATCCATCCCCACCTTCCCGCTTGTACTGTATATTTATTTGAACATGGAAAAAATGAGGGTGTGTGGGGAGACCCAAAACCAACACACTGTGATGGTGTCAAAGCTCAGAGCCAAGGCTCTGCAGAAAAAAAGAAAGAAAGAAAAGAATGAGAAAGAAAGTAAAGAAAAGAAAAAAAGAAACTTCTCATTATGTTTCCTATCCATGCTTAACATTTTATGTAGTCCAGATACACACCCTTGAGGGTAGTGCACTCATGAGGGCTTATGCATATACGTGCACCTGGTCAAATACCAGCCAAGATACACACAGGTGATTAAAACACATTTATGCTTTTTAATCTATTTTTATTTTGTCGCCGTTTCATATAAAACACATTGTGACATTGTGTTTCTCACAGTGCCATCTCATGGGTCAGCTGTCGTCATGGGGAAAACCCTCACCGTACACACACACACACACACACACACACACACACACACACACACCCCAGACACTAATAATAACTTTCAACCCTAACTAGTGGTGCCAGGATGTTTCGGTTAGTGTGTGTGTGTGTGTGTGTGTGTGTGTGTGTGTGTGTGTGTGTGTGTGTGTGTGTGTGTGTGTGTGTGTGTGTGTGTGTGTGTGTGTGTGTGTGTGTGTGTGTGTGTGTGTGTTTCCATAAACCTTCTGGTCTGTATTACCACAGGACATGCCAATACTTTGAATCAGGCTAAAAAGCTTCCCCAAAGCAGGGAGAAACACAGCGACGTACAGTAATAATGGAGGGGGAGTATGATGTTATTCTTATGTTTATACTCACAAGCAAATTTCACAATAAAGCACATCGTATCGTGTTGTATTATACTGTATCGTATCGCGTGTACCCTGCATGTGCGACAATGCCACACAGGCAAACACAACGATTTATTGGCAGTCATGACTTCTCTTTTCTGTGCTTTAGTGGCTGTGGGATGTATTGTCTTTGGATGCCCTTTTGGCTCTCAACATGTGTGTGTGTGTGTGTGTGTGTGTGTGTGTGTGTGTGCCTGGGTTTCCCTGCTCCTGCTGTAAAGCTGCCAGAAAGCCAGACTTGCCTGGTGATCCCAGCTGTAAACATCCTGGGGGAAAACAGCAGACTGCTGCTTTAAAAACACACTCACCAGAAACATGCCTGCTACACAGCATGTGTGTGTATGTGTCTTCATGTATGGGTGTGTTAACTCATTGGAGCATATTTGAAAAAAAAAACAAAAAAACAACAACAAGAAAACATGGTGGGCTCAGTGGCAGGGCTCTAAATGGAAAGAGGTCGGTTTGTGGTTTTCACTCCTGCAGTGATCTTTTGTGACGGGACACCATGTGAATGTTTCCGCCCTCTACTTTGCTTTTTTTGTGTGTATTTGAGGGTTCAGAAAGGCATAAGCAGTGGGGTTGACTTTATCAAAGATGAGCTGTCTCCGAGACAAACTGTGGCGGGGAAAAGTAAACATCATGGAAAAAAACGAGACGCGGGGTCCGAGCTGAAGCGCGTTGAAGTTTCACATGACGTCACTTTACAAACACTGAAGGCCCGCAAAAACCATTTTCTGCTATACAAAGACTGGCGAACAGACAATGACAGAGTGGCTGCTCTTTCAACATTTTTCTAGGGTGGCTTCCTGCCGCTCTGCACGTTACATGGTCATTTGAGGTAAAGCTGCCACAAATTGATGCAGGGAAGGCAGAGACGTAATTGTACATTTTCAGTGTGACGCTGGGGGTTTACTCCATGTTTTACTTATCTTTTTGACTCGGTTTTTTTCATCCGTGCGGTTGATCTTTTTTTGGTTTGGTAGAAAAATAAACAATATGCTGAGAATGCCATTCAACCACCGCGTATATATATTTATATGATCTCTTTATATTCTTCCATGTTTGTGTCATTTTCCTCTTTTCCCCACACCGTGAAACCTTCTGAAAAAGAAACATTCAGCACATTCAGGTTGAGTTCAAAACATCTTTATTTATTTTTTTTAAATTTTACATTTACAATTTTAGCTCTACAACAAAAGAAAAGATAGAAAGAAAAAAAAGAGATATATTTAAACAATAACTTTGTGTCTTTTTATAGATGAAAGAATAATGTGTCAGTCTTTCATAAATTCAAGCCAGACGAGGGCCCGGCCTCTGTGGTGGGGCCTCTGGTTGCTTTATTTAGGCCTTGTCCAGATGAGCGAGGGGTGGTGCTGCGTGTTCCCACAGCCTGATGTGCTTGTGCCCGGTAGATGCCCTCTTTCTCTCTCTCTGTCTCTTTCTGTCTTTTTGTGGTGTCCCGTGTTTCCCCAGCCAGCCTAACCAATGTGCAGACTACTGTACAACCACTACTTCCTGAACAGGTAGTCTGAACACTGGGCAGGCGAGCTGGGCGGCTGAAGGAGACTGTGGAGAAGCTGTTTTTTCATACATTCACTTCTACACAAACTCTACTCACTGTGAATCCATTAGCAGACTCCCTGAGTGCAGCAGCTCCTCCTGCTCGGACTTCAGCAAAGTGCTGATCAGGCTGATGGAGAAGAAACCGCATGTGAGTGATGGATGGAGGTGGTGGTGGTGGTGGAGGAGGAGGAGGTAAAGAGAGGTTAGACAGAGGTGACAGACACTGATTGGCACATTCAGCAACATTCCCTCCTGTTTCCTGCTGTGAGACGCAGCATTCCTCATCAACTTCTGCAAGGGAAAACCGCAGCATGCAGAAAGCAATTCTGAATGGACCACAAAATGATGACCAAAAAAAATAAATCATTAATTCAGTGAATTTTGTGTATATGTCCTTGTATTACGATTAAAACTCTTCCCAAACTAAAGATAAAGCTACGCTTTACTTTAAATTAAAGCAGAAAAGACAAATATTAAAGTAACTACACAAGGTGATCTGTCTGACCCTTGGGCCTAAAATAAATAAATATAAGCCAGAACAAAAAGTGAGATGTTTCTATTAGAAGTTAAGAACATCAGAAGATTCTTGGTTCCTGGTCAGTACATTTTAAAGAATAGTTGCGCTCAGCTCTCACTCAGCAGCTCCTGCTGTAAACTATCATTGACACACATCATTACAGAAAAGAAAGATGTATTTCCTTGTCGGAGGAGATACCTGTGACCTTGATAATCTTCTTCTGCCTCCTCTCTGCTGATATTGTGTCTCGGCCTCTAATTAGCAGCCACTTCATCTCCCGACGGCGGTTGTTTCGTTCAGAGCGGCCGCAAACTTTACTTCTGCTTCCGAGAGCGGGAAGGCGAAAAAAAAACAGAAAAAAAAGAAAAGATGCTCCAGTAACAAGCAAGATGAACCGGCTGGAAGCTCAACGTGGCAAAGGACTGGCCACCAAGTTTCCCCTTCAGGAGACAGAAGGAGAAAAAGGAATGAGAGAGAGGAGATATGGAGGGAGAAGGAGGAGGAGTTTGCCGGCCCCCCATTTTTCCTTTCCTCTCTCCTCTTCTCTTCTTCCTCTCTCCCCTCCCTCTGTCTGGCTTTTTTCCCCCTCCCTCCCTCCTTCCCTCCTTCTCTCTCTCTTGCTTTCCTTCTTTCTTCTCTGACTTTTCGAGAGAAAGTGGAAGGTCAAAGGTGAACAGGAAGTGAGACACATTCATTTGGCATGTGTGCCCGTTAAGTTTGGAAAAGGAGCGTGTGGATTGGCCGGGCGAGGGAATGGAGCGCTTTTTTTAGTGGACGCGCATGTGGGCAGACGGGAGGACGCTTGTCCTCTCAAGTGGTGGAAATCCGAGTGTTTGTTCATAAGCATGTGCATGTTCTCGCCTTCCATGCAGTGTCTGTGCATGTGTCTACTTCTGGTGCATGTGTGTTTTTTTTTTCGGATGATGGATCTCTGTGTAGGAGTGAGGTTGGAGGAGAGCAGAGGCTCCATGGTCTTTGTAGAGAGGGCAGGAATGTCGGCGTTTTCTTGGCAAGCAGGAGGAAGCCTTGTAATAACTCCAGATGTGCAGCCCTGTGGTCTCCATCTCTCTCTCTCTCTCTCTTGCTCCCTCTGTTTTTACTTCTAAAGCTGATTTCCTCTCCCTGTCCGACTGGAATAAAGAGCCCTTTATGCAGCTCTGCAGCCTTCTCAACACACACACACACACATGCGGAGAGGGGGGTGGAGGAGGAGGAGGTGGAGCTGATTGGAGGGGGTGACATACAACTGGTAAATCAGAACCAGAGCCGAGGAGCAGTTGTGTGTTTGATCGAACAAGGAGGAAAAAAAAAAGTCTGTGTGATTCACAGTTAAGAGTCAAAGTAGTTGGCTACGTTGGCTGTGCTCACCTTCATTTCACACACACTCACACATTCCTGTTTTGGTTTCATTCCTCTGGCAGTCTGGAGTAATCAGCAATAGTGATTCCAGGTGTGTGTGTGTGCATGTGTGTGTGTGTGTGTGTGTGTGTGTGTGCGTGCAGAGGTGGCTGAGGCCGTGTGTTTGTTTAAGCTACGGTTTCTGAGCTCCAACCTGAGCTCCAAATCAAAGCAGGCATGATCTCTGGAGACACCAGTCAGCAGTATACTGGCAGGGATGGAGGGATGAGGAGGGGGGAAAAGGTGAAAAGAAGAACGGAGATTTAAAAAAAAAAGGGGGGGAAACGTAGAAATGTGTGGGGCAAAAAAAGGAGGTAAAAGAACGGGGGCCAGAAAAATATAAATGTATCTGCAGGAACCATGAGAAAGAGAAGATAATGACACAAATCAAATCCTCACTCACAGGATTACTGTTGCAGTTAGGTTTTGGCCTCATGGTTTGTAAGAAATAAATTTTAATGAGTGGGTGGGGGAAGCACTGCGGTCGCACCAACATTGTTTCCACTGTTTGGATGACCAGGCAGGCAGCTTCCTTTTCAAACTATTAATCAGTAAAGCCAGAAATACTGGGAAAGTATGCACACACACATACAGTTTATCTGACTTTGTGTTCATACTCGTTGTATTTTTGCATTAAAAAAGAATGACTTTGTCAGTCTTTGTAGGTATAATTGCACCTTTTTGTTGTTGTGGTGAGGCTTTTGTGTGTCGATTCATACAGGAGTGTGTACAACAAAGTGTCCTCACCTGATGTCTTTTTTTTATTTACAAAGTCTCTCAACTAATTCCATGAATAGTAATGAGATAACACGGCAAAATAGTTTCCACGCTTCTCGGGCTATAACGTGCGGAATCTCATAAATAACGCCCGCGGCTGTTTCCCCCACGCCCGCCCGCCCGCCCGCTGAAACAAGAAACCAAGAGACCGACAACTATTTTTCCAAAAAGATAGTGGTGTGGTCAAAGTGTCAGAAATAAGATACTCAGTTTGGGAAGTGTGCTGATTCTCTTTCTGGCAGCGTAAGATGAGAACATTTTTATCATTCTCATGAATAAGAGGCTACAGTGGGTGAGCTAGTGCAGGGTCGAAAGACGGCGAATGAGAAAACAGGTCGTCTAACACCAAAACACAAAGATTTAACATTGCTTTAGGATAAAGCATCTTATTCTAATTCTAAAAGTCCGTGTTTTATTCCTAACGGAAGAGTCAGTAAGTCAACGTGACCGTCTTTCCTTATCTGTGGTGAGTTTTAAAAGGCTTTCGCCAACTGTCAAGTGTAAAGGATGATTAATAAATTAGAGCTGGCAATGAAAATGACGACAGTGTTTAGTGAAGATAAGAAAAAGAACTTCATGAGACCTTTGACCTTTTAAAACAACTGTTCAAAAAAAAACAGAGAAAAATAAATCTCTGACTCTCACTGGGAAATTGTTGTCCGTGATTATAACAGAGGAGCAAGAGCTGAGTGATGACCATAGTGTGGTCCAAGGGAGCCAGGATAATTTGTGGATAATTAAATGTTTATTCTTTCTGACTGATGAGATAAGTGACGAATGCGTGTGTTTTCCTTTGTGTGATTTATCGTTTGGGCTGATTGTTCTCTGCGTATCTACAGCAGAGTGTTAATACAAAAGAGAGTGGACAGACAAAAGGAAGTCACAGTCAATTAGAATGAGTGTGTGTGTGTTTGTGTGGTAGTATGTAACAAATGTATTCTGTGGTTGATAACTTTCCATGTTGTGTGTATTTATATTTAGGTTAGGTTTAATTTCAAGAGTCACTTCTTTTCTTTTTTTTTTTACTGTATAATGAAAATCTCCACCCTTGGAACTACAGAGCTCTGGCACAATCCTGCCATAAAATCACGCCTTTCAAACAAACACACACACACACACACACACCCTGTTTGTAATTTGTAGCACCAGTCGTTCACACTTTTATATTCTGGCAGTTTATTTTACTACAACAAAAAAAAGTAGTGTAGCAGTTAATTTAGGTTGAACTGGGTAGTTAGGCATAAATTGACTACACTACACGAGTAAATACGCTCTTGGGTTTGAATTATAGAGTGCTGACGGTCAACAGACTGTTATATGGCTCTATTAATCTCACAAACTGTTAGTCACTTAGAAATGTCCTTATTTTTGAAGGAATTTCAATGAATATAACAATAAATGAATCAGGAATACACTCTATACATTGTTAATGCGATAAACGACTATTCTAGCTGCAGACGTCTGGTTTTTAATGTGAATATGTACATAGGTGTATTATTATTTCTAATCTTGTCAATATCTTGACTACATTTTCTATTCATTTTCATGAATAAAAGTGTGACTTTTAATGGAGAACACACACAAATTGTGTATGTGACCCCACATTTTTGAACGGTAGTGTAGATTGTGTAAAAGAATTATTGACAGGCCTATGTGTCACTATGATGTGTTATTTCCCCATAGGGGACTTGGAAATGTGTAACCTATCATAGCTGTTATTGCTTATATACCCCTGTGTGTGTGAAGACTGCACAGACACCAAAGAGACACAGGTTACACACAGCGTTTCCCTCCATCAGACAAGAGTCTCGAGACGTGTGGGGATTTTCACATGTGTTTATGTGGTTAGGAGAATGGGGTCTTCCCTTCCCTTCCCTCCCTCCCTCCGTCCTTCCCTCCTCCTCCTTTCACTCTTTGGTGGTCACCGATGATTGATCACATGTCCTGGCTAGCCCCAAGGTTGTTATACTGACCTCCTGCAAGAAGTAAAGCAAGATCAGATCATTAACTGCCTAGCAATTAGCCGCGAGACAGGAAGGTATCACTGACCCGCTAACTGGCATGCAGCCGTGCAGCCGGACTGCTGGCTGAATGTGTCATTGTCATGTGGACAGACACCACGCTTCCTCTCGCCGTCAAAGAAGTTTATTTTTGTTTGTGCTCGTTCCCACAGGAAGAGCCGAGCCGAGCGCGGAGGCTGTCACTTTTAAAAAAATAAAAGAAATGATGACGGCTGAATCAGACGTGATTGGACAGAAATGTTCTAGCATCCAAATAAACCATAAAGTCATTAATCTTTTAATTTGTAATGACACACACACACAAAAAAACAGCCAGAGTATTTCCTTCACTAATGAAAGTGGACACGTCAGATTAGATATGTCATCCGGTTACATGATACTTTAAAGCTGTAGTGCATAACTTTTTAAATGCAAACAAATGTCTGTTACATTCAAACCGCTGTCAGATAAGTTCACACAGTGTTGATTAAGACTATCAGCTCCACAAGACTCTTTGTGTTTTTAGGACAGAAGACGGCAACAGTGCACTAGAAAAGAGAGACAGCTGGAGATACACTATCTTTCTAAAAATTTGGGCTCACCTATATAGATTTTTTTGTGTTTTCCATTAAAAGTGATACTTTTATTCATCAAAAAAGTTGCAAAATGAATAGAAAATATAGTCAAGACATTGACAAGGTTAGAAATAATGATTTTTATCCAACATAATTAATTTTCCCGTCAAAGAACCAGCAAAAAGGGTTTTCAAGGTTTTTCTCACCCGAATCATAACCTATTGTCCAATAGCCTTCTAACGCGATTCTAAAGCAGCTAGAATAGTCGTTTACCACATTAACAATGTAGAGTGTATTTCTGATTCATTTAATGTTATATTCATTGAAAAAAATAGCTTTTCCTTTCAAAAATAAGGATTTCTAAGTGAGCCCAAACTTTTGAACATCAATGTAGGTTGGCATATGACAGTGGAAAATTCAGTTTCAAAAGTGATTTCTACTGCTCAAAAGTCATTTTGCAGTTTTACAAAATTGTGCCCCCACCTGCCTCTGGGCTGCTGCTGTATACACAAGCGCTCCCTTTGGCTACATCCACACGGACATGGCATGAAACTTAAACGATATATTTCTTTGCAGTTTAAAAAAGAAGGGTTAGGTTTAAGGCAGCATAGTTTCAGGAAATTACTAAAAAATGCTGTGGTGCATATGCCATTATGACGCTGTAACGCTACACCATAAACAGAGAAGAAGAAGTTGTGCACGCTATTAATAACAGAAACGGAGGCAGAATGAATCGAGCCAGGAGAAAGAAAGGGAAATAAAGAAAGACTATAAAAGTTTTCATAAAGCAAACAGACCAGACAACAGTGTTGACAACTTTTTTCTGCACCCCTGTGTGTAAAATCGGTAAAAACAAGACGTGTTCTTGTGATGTCTAGTGTATTTTCAGGGCAACTTGAGTTACTTTTCATTGACAGTAGTTGGTAACACAGTCAAACACTGTGGAACATAGACAGCATCATTTTACTCTGTCTAGAAGAGGTTTTTCCCGCTCTGGCAGCCGTGTTAAGAAAATACAGTTTCAGGTCTCCTGTTCACCTTTGACCTTTCCACTTTCTCTCAATGGCAGTCCCATTTTCAGATGTAAGGACGCGGCATAAACATAATGTTACATGTTACATCATTTCTGTTCACGAAGACAAAAACAGAGGCAGAATAACAACACAAAAAGATAAATAACGATATAAATCACCGGTAGTTACAGATGGCAGCTTTAATTACTAGAAAGTGAGGACAGTGGTCCAGGCTGATTTGTTATGAGAATCATTACTCAGCTTTGTAGCTGAGTGAGTCATGATTAACCATGTTTTTACACAAGGTCTCAGAATAGACGCAGTCTATCTGTTCCCATGTGGTCATTCTCCCCTCTCAATTGTTCGCCGTTGCTGATTCGAATGTTGGCAGCATGTGGTTTCACTTTAGTTGAAATAAAATTAAGTTTCATTGAATGCTGCGTCTGCTGTTCCTCCAAGACATATTACTCACTGACCAAACTGAATTCTTTTTTTCTTTTCTTTTTTATAACAAACATGTTTGATAAAAGCTCTTTATGGATTTGTTTAATAGCACTGAAATACTCTTAAGTGCAGATGCTCGAGAGGCTTTTTCTCAAACCCACTGAGTCTCATTCTCCTTACGTCTTTCCACATCCCCATCATGTAAGAGTTACAGAACCGCTCTCTGTGTTTAATTTTTCTTTTTTTTTTTATTCTCCCCCCTTTCAGTCAGAACTCAATAGGGGAATGGCAGAAGAATGGAGGGAAAGAAAAACGGAGGGAGGTGAGGAGGAGGGTTGTGAAAATTGCCGTTGGCTGCCACCCAGGGCCCAGTCTTTGTGGTAATGAAGGGTTAGAAGCAGCGTTATTGCTCCCAGATGCCGTGCGGGTTCTCTGCGGCCCTTTGATGCGCGGCCCAAGTCACCAGACTCCCGTCAACATGCACACTACCACACACACATACACACACACACACACACACACACAGACACACACACACATAAAGACATGCAGCCTCTTAAAACAACATGGATGCCATTAACGACTATCTACTCGGTTTTGCCCACCAAACTCAGATTGGTTTCAGAGTGTTAATTGGATATGGTTATGTATTGTCCGTGTGTGTGTGTGTGTGTGTGTGTGTGTGTGTGTAGTGTGTGTGTGAGGCCATATTTCATCTAAATTTTTGACTCCATGTTTGAGTTATTTGAGACGTTTTTCTGGACGGAGCGGTGAAGTGCCTTTATGAATTCAGAAGTGAACTTCCTCTGGCTTTTCATAATTAGCCTGTGATTACTCACTAGCAAAACAAAACCATGGAAAGTACTTTGCTTGCACACTGCTCCAAACGCCACAGGTTAACTACCAAGTCTGCTGCGTGTGTGTGTGTGAGAGAGAGAGAGAGTGAAAGAGAGTTACATATATGTTCAATTGAAGGCGTAAAGCTGCCATATGTAACATATGTAAGATTGTTGTTGTAGCTGATGTTAGTAAACTGCCTCTGTTTAGCAGAAACGATGTAACCTGATTCGTTTGCCGCATCCTTCATCTGAAAAAGGGCTCTGTCAAGCAACGGCGGGTTTCCATCTTGGTACAGTTCGGTTTGGCACAGTACGGTACAGTGAGGAACAGTAAAGCCCTCGGTCAGGCTTGCATTTCGACTGAGAACAGTGTCTTTACTTGGTGGATATATGTTATTATTTGCTTAACTATTTTTTATTTTATTTATAGGAAATTATTTTACTTTGAAATTCTATGTGTTCACTACCTGCAAACAGCAGCACTTAATGTAGACCAGAGGTCTCAAACTTGTGGCTCGAGGGTCATTATGTGGCCCTCCAATTAATTTCATGTGACCCAACACTTAATATCAAATCATTTTAATTAAGTCTGCCTGCTTTTAATTGTGAACTATATATCAGTCCATATCAACACAGACACTTTTATTTTGAAATTCTGCAAATCCACTGCTGCTGAACAGTTGCTTTTCCCCAAAAATTAATTAAAAATAAATAAATAAATATTTTACTTAACTGGCCCCCTACTGGCCAGCCTAGATATCCTTATTTGAGTTTGAGAGCCCTGCTTTCAGTCTAGCTTTAAGTTGAAAGAGTCACACTTTGACAGAGTCAGCAGATCTGTCAAAGGCCCCCAAAAAAGCTCGACCTCTATATGAGTCCTTAAGTGGCTGTTTGGGACAGACGTCAAAAAATGTGCTTATTTTAACCACAGAGAGCTGTTGAGTGAGGACGACGTTACACGGAAGGGACCCTAAACACGTCGTGCTCTTTCGGTAAAGAGAACCGGAGTCTAAATGTAACAGTGAGCCAGGGAAGAGAGACAAGGACAAACTCTCTGTTTGACCTACACACAGCCTTGCAGCAGCTAGAGTTCTGAACGGCCTGCAAAGAAGAGAAAAGTGCGTTACATTAATCAGTAATGAAGATGATTGTCATGATGGGGGGAAAAAAAAAGAAAATACTGTTCAGAGAAACAATAATGGCTGCAACAGATAAAAACAACAATGTGGAGTGATGGATTTGACATTCAAACGCCTGACGTGACGTTAAACACCCACAGTGCTGTCGAACATGAGGAGTTTAATGTAAACAGAACAGAAGCCTCTTGACACGCCAAGTTCTAGATTAGACGTTTGTCTTTATGTATAAAGTATACACTACCGTTCAAAGGTTTGGGGTCACTTAGAAATGTCCTTATTTTGAAGGAAAGCTCTTTTTTTCAATGAATATAACAATAAATGAATTCAGAAATACACTCTATACATTGTTAATGTGGTAAACGACTATTCTAGCTGCAAACGTCTGGTTTTTAATGGAATATGTACATAGGTGTATAGAGGCCCATTTCCAGTGTTCTAATGGTACATTGTGTTTGCTAATCACGTTAGAAGGCTATTGGATGATTAGAAAACCCTTGAAAACCCTTGTGCAATGATGTTAGCACAGCTGAAAACAACAACGTTTGAAGGGCAAAATGATTATTTTGAATAAAAATCATTATTTCTAATCTTGTCAATGTCTTGACTATATTTTCTATTCATTTTGCAACTCTTTCGGTGAATAAAAGTGTGACTTTTAATGGAAAACACAACAAAAATTGTATAGGTGACCCCAAACTTTTGAACAGTAGTGTAGGACTGTTTTCTTTTGTCTTCCTGTGTGTCTGTAGTCTGTACTTTTTCCTCGCCCCTGTCGAAGCGGCTTTTATTGGACCATATGGAAAAGCACTCAATCCCGAATTCCCTAAACACCTAAATATGCACACACATGCAAGATGAGCTGATTGACAGAGAGAGAGAGAGAAAACCCTGATAATATTTCCCAAGTGTGTGTCAGAATTCTCCTCCCATAATATTTAAATAATACTCATATGTATTCTATGTTTTCTGCTGTATTCATGCACCAGACTTCATTTTTCATCCACTCTCACACCTGAAAATGTGTCTTTTTTCCCTGCATTAATAATTTGATAATGTTTTAATCCATGTCTGCCAGTGCTTTAGGAGTTCAGTTTGTCTGTACTTTCCCCACATTATGCTCACACACACACACACACACACACACACACACACACACACACACACACAC